>NW_022145599.1:6931280-7163780 GCF_000002235.5 Strongylocentrotus purpuratus | reverse complement strand
AAAATGTTTCCTCGGATTAACATCGATTGGTCCCCGGAGTCTTGAAGGGGGGCTTCACTGCACCCCAAACATGAGCTTTACCTCCCATGTTTTATCATGTCTTCTCATCGTCATGTTGTATGAATGGAGATCGCCCTTGATGGAGAGTAAATCGCCAGCTGCTGTCGAGCTTTTAACTCATCCCCCTTCTAGCCTCTCTCCAAGGGCACTTTCCCTTTCCCGTTCCCTCCATTTTGTCTGATTCGGTAATATATTACTAGTTTTATTACACAATGCACATATATTATATAACGGGTCTAGTGACATTGGTCTATAACAGTCTTATTTGGAAGTCTGTAAAGAAGTCCATTTCATTTCTTTTCTCTTCTTTTACCAATTTTGAGGATATTGATGACGCTATGATTATTCCCCGAAAACTGAGCTTTTCTAAGCACGGAATTAAACAAACCCTTTTTAATAATGTAATTCAGTGGCAAACTATCTTTTTAAACAGGTATTGAGGTTCTTCACATTTAACCAAAGTTTGTTCTTCTGAATATAACTCTTATCTATTTTCAGCCAATTATTATTTTAAATATTACATATGGCGTTGCTAGAAATTGTTCATGAAATAGCGACTAACAACGCGACTATTTCGTGTTCTTCCCTCGCGTATATCGTGTGCCTCCGATTACTGGTAAACCCATCTATCTCAGCTCCATGTCCACTCCTATAGTTTTCAAAAAGATATCAATCTCTACTCGCATTTTAGCTGCTCCTCCCGAACACGTAACGCCATTCAAATTCAAGTGCCAAACGTAAAACATCGACTACATTACAATAACAAAATCAGCTCAAAAGATACAAGCTTAAAATGGCTGGGCCGTGTATAGTTAACCTTTCTCTTTGTGGACATAGAAACAAATGAAACGAATGAAATCTTAGATCAACAGTCTGTTGCAAAACAAATATAGACAATAGGCCTACGATAGTAATGAACTAGTATAGTTTAATCGAACAAAATATTATTATAATACAAAAGTCATCAACATTCTACCCTGCTTTAAAAAATGGTAGCTTTATACTACATTCATTTCAAATAACAAATTGGCCTAATTCACTATTGTACAGTATACCAGGGATATGTGAGTTTACAGAAATTCTTTGGCATGTTTGGAGACACCATTGTGTTGTCAATAAATTGCAAAATTATATTAGCAGGGACATGTAACTGGTAATAGGGTGACATGTTGTCGACCGTGTGCGGCGGTACATGCACCGGCGCTGCTTCTTCAAAGTTCAAACAAAGTTTGGTGATGATGACAAAACGATGATATTCATATTCATCCAGTCATACCCATCTATCTAGACCATGCACATACGTGGAATATGGAAGAGGAGCAGCGAAATGACATGTGTTTCTGTCGACATCACCGACAGCAATCAGGGAGGGTTGAGCTAAATCGGTGATTTCCGTTGGTCGGTATACTACTGACGGACCGAGGTTGTCAAAAAGTCGGCGTACCGTCAAGCCCTTGTCAGACAACCAACTGGAACCGACAGCTAGCCAAGCTTTACCCGACAGCATCAACGGAAAACATGATATGAATTCTGAAATATTTTCCCGATTTCTTCCAAAATTATTTCTGTTTTTTTGGGCCGATGGAGTACTAGATAATATTTTTTTCGTTGGTACATCGTACTTTTGTTGTGCGTGCCACAAACCAAAATGAATAACAAACATGACAGAGGTTGCTAAAAAAGGTCGATAAAACATTTATATCAACACAAATAAGATATTTATTAACTTGAACAAAAATGAAAAGAGAAGAAAAATTGGAAGATGGCCAAAAAAGCTTTAAAATATCCTGAAAGATAAATAATTCAACAAATATAACACTTCCTTTCTTTTTAATTCATATCATTTTTCACCCGTAACCTTTACACATAGATGATATCACAGACACTTTAAAATGAATCGTTTGTGTCATTATTTTTATTTGGAATCAGACAGAACACCCATGTTGAGGTAGGTTTCAACGCGAATCCTTGGAGTACAATAAATCAAGCGATAAATCGTGCAATACAGTTAACCTTCAATTTCCGAAACAAACTTGTATCTTGAGCATGATACAAACAATGCAATATCATTTTCAATAATATTAATGCTCCCTATATCGTAACCAAAGTAAAGGATGTTTTAAAGGTAAAGACCAGTTATGGTCATGCGATTGCATTGTGAAAGAAACGTTGTGGAATCGATCAGAAAAGGTTGATCATCTAGCATCTAGCATCTGCAAGGTTCTGGAATCATCAAAATGATAAGAAATTTGGCCCATTCTTCGTAAAGTTACAAGCACTATACACAGAAAGATGTATATGGGACTACCCTATATCTCTCACAGACCATGAGAGAAACAAATTTACCAAATATATGAATTAGTAGGCGGTTTCCCGGCAAATTTTTATCATCATGTATTAGTCAAAACATATTCTTTAACATGATTGGTAATGAGAGCTTCCATTTCATTTTTTGAAATTGGGGCATTTCCAATACTGGTCTTTACCTTTAAGGTGCGTGAACATTTTTGAGCTACCTTGCATATATTCACTCCGTGTAGAAGAAAAGAAGCGATGTAAAATGTAAATGAAAAAAAAATGTCACTCTTCAAATATTCGATCTAATTAGAAATAGATGACCCTTAGACCCCTTTTTAGGGACTGTAGTTGTATTCAAAGATACACAAAAATACGAATTGCCCCCCCCCCCCCGACAAACAAGAAAAGCATGTTGTACATGCAGAACGGTACAGGCCACGGTCAGAGGTACTATACAATTTGGACATCTCAAATAGGTAGTATAAATTGCAACATCCTAGTACTCTGATGAGCGTAGATTTAAAACTTTTTAAAATTAAAGGCGATAAACTTGTTATCAGTTTGAAAAAAATATGACATATACTGGAATTTTCCGTCACTCAGAACACCCATGATGAAGAATGAATGAAAAATTGAATGAACACCGCTGCAGTTTACCAACAATCTTTTTCGAAGGATCTCACTCCTCAGAGTCTAATAAATCAACTCGTTTACCGTGCCTTGATATCGGATTGGGTTTAAAGGTAGCCACAGTTTGTGAAAGGTGGGCATCTTTAAAGTTTGAGTCAGCTTTGATGGGATTCTACTCCCCATCCTCCTTCCTCAATTCAACAAAACTATTGTAACGCCAGTGGAAACCAAATTTCTATGTAACAATCATGTTTGCAAAGACCAAATGAAATATCTTGTATCTTGTAATAGCTGTCAATAATATTTTGATCGGTTTTGCTTTTGTATTGTCCTAAATGGCAAGTACAAAGCCAATGGAAAACTCACTTGTAGTTTGCATATCTGGCTATAAAACTATCCACTTGCACTCGTGTAAATGTACTTTTTATAAGCAAAGAATTTGACGGATTTATATCACACAAAAAACGGCATTTCGAAGCAAAGTTTGCTTAGTACTAAAGACAAAATTATTTTGTAGGTGACGCCACCGTAAAATTAATCTATTGACACAGAAGTTTACACGACAAAAGTACATGACAGTAATGGGTGATAGGATACCACCAGACCACCCCCTTCACCCTCTCTCTCTCTGTCTGTCTCTCTCGCTCTAACTCTGGAATTATGGAAGTTATCACCAGTTATGTTGATAATGAGATACGAAGTGCTTAAATTGTTATTCTTCTCTAGGAACATGATAAAGATGGCGGCGTGTCTTTAACATGAACATAGCGTGATGAAGCCTCCATCGATGCAGGTGGGCTCGGCGCATGGCATAACGCAGTCATGGACGAGCTTGGTACTGCTGCGGTCAACTGCACATGTCTGCAACACATAATTTGAACTGTCTACAATACCATTTTATTTTCAAACACCACCTCAGTTGGAGCTACACGACGAGTGTAAATGTTTCAACTTTTATAAATTCCCGTCCATAAATCCCTACCCGGGTCACCACTTCTGGCGCGAAGTGTATCTCCTTTATCCCCGAGAACTAGATATCTAGTAATTGCTGTAGATCTGGTAGTAGATGGGTGAAAAGGAAAGGGGAAATCATGAAATTAACGAGTATGATGAGGAGGGAAAAAAAAAGGGGGGGGGGGAGAGAAGGAGAACCATGGACCCTTACCGCATGATAGAAATAATCAATTACGGCCATAATATATTTCACTTTTTTTCGGATCATGGATATTGGCTACTACATGTTCTGATTGTTGATACATAGCAAAAATATCTAAATATCTAGTAGTTGCTGTCGATTTAGAGAGAGATGGGTGAAATGATAAAAAGGAAAGGGGAAATGTTAATGATAGTAAAGGCGGGAGTATGATGAGGAGGAAAAAGGGGGAGGGAGAGAGAAATAGAAGGAGAACCATGATAGTTCTTTTATTTCGGATCATGGATATTGGCTACTACAAGTTTTGCCGATACACTGTGCACAGTGAAGTTAGGAATATCAGGGGTCCGCTCTGATTCACGGTAATCTGATAGTCAATTACTGCCCCTCTAATGACCTGTGCGTGAGTTGAACTCACCAAGGTGAAACAAACCTTCCTCCAATCCGCAGCTCACCCATTCACAACGAGGCGTGACTAATCGATGAGATCATCGTCCACGCCCACCAATCAACGACCACGGTTCCACACTCATGAATAATTTCGCTCCTCCTCTCGACCAATCGACACGGTCTGCTAGGTTGCTCATGAATAATGCACCGCGACTGGCCAATGGGCATTGGTGCATGGGAGTGATTGATGTACGGTGAGGAGCGGTGAGACATGGAGGTGGGCACGCAGTCTACTCCTCCAGCTTTCTTCATTTTCCTAATTGTGTCAATAAACACCCTCCAGCTCTCTCCTCTCTTGACGTGACTTTACCCCAGCCATCAAGAGGGACCGGATAACAAAAAAGTCAGACGGCTCAAGAGTCAAATAAAGGGGATTCGGATGAAGTAACTGGTCAGGAGTAGATTATCGAAATAAAGTTAGGCGCACTTTCTTCAAGTGTTCATTTCTGAGTTTACCTCTTGCGTCCCACGCACGTACACATCTTGTCCTGGATTGATATTTTGCTTCAACGCCAACGCTTGTTACTTACTTGCTGCAAAATAGATAACAACCGACTGTTGATATTCGCATCCATACTGCTTGCTGGTGGACTGTTTCTGAATTGCGCTTTCGCAAACTGTCTCTGAATTCTACATTCAGATTTCGTTCTTGAAAGTATTTTATCGTACATTATAACAGATTCTCAACAACATGAGTAGCCCTGAGAGTTTAGAGCTTCATCACTCTCTATCAGAAGGGAGTAGCCCAAGAACACCAGGCAGTGACTCGGACGATGCTTCCAGCGAATGCTCCCGCGAGGACCTCGCCATCCTTTCCAGTCGTGTCGACCCATCATCCCTCGTCGTCGGCCCGAGGGGACAGCGGCACAGTTCTCGCCGTCGATCAGGGATGCGGTGTCGAGAGTGCTGAATGGATACGACTGGTCCGTGGTCGCTATCCCATCGAGGACGGGACCGAACGGGAAGAGAAAACCTCACATCAAGAGACCCATGAATGCTTTCATGGTGTGGGCTCAGGCTGCCAGGAAGAAGCTTGGAAACCAGTATCCACAGCTCCACAACGCGGAACTGAGCAAGACCCTGGGAAAACTATGGAGGTGAGATCACATTGACTATTGTTTACACTTTATCTGTCTCAACTCTTATGCTAGCATTGCATGTGCTTGACACCACATTTTACATTTGGCTATAGTATTTACTCATACAAGAAGTACGTTGTTTTGTAACACTGTTTTTTAAAGAAATTCGTACAATATCAAAGTATGTAATATGTCGTGTATATATTCGAATGTGCGATGAGTTAGGACTAGGATTTGTATAGAAAGAGGGAGTGTGGATATGGATGGATGAATGATCGACAGTGATACCGTTGAGTTGAAGTTGTGGTTGCACATAGCCGCCGATCATCACCATGATCATCACGGCCACATTAATGTTGTAACATGCTGTAAGGTTAAACCCTCTATCCTGTTAATGCAATATTAGAATATTTTGAGGGATAATGAATCTAGCATAGCGCATGCATTCGATATGAGTGCCTTTCCAATATTGGTCCTACATACGTACACTCATACAGGCTGCCCTTGTCTAAAAACGAAAGAGATTTTGAAACTATATTGGAACGAAATAATGCCCTCTGCTGTGAGAGTTCATTTATGTATGTAGGTCAAGAGAATTTCAAGTTGGACTCGGAGTTTACTTATCATGCTTATGTGTGGAGAAAACTATGTCATTCCATTTCTATTGATATTGCGAAAGGCTTATTAAACCAAAGTGACGGCAAGAATTTGTTTGTGGGGTCAACTGGCTATGAAAATACACGAGAAGAACCAGTGAGTAATCAGCCAGTATATCACAAAATATGCCATTAAAAAGAAACGCGTGCAGTTTTTTCTGAAAATTAATCGTGGCTGCACAGTATGACTCATTAAAACTGTATTAGAAACATAAAATTACCACAAAAAATGCGTAGGTGTATACGCGTGGATGACTATTGCAGGGGTCGAACGCCACACTCTCCTCCTCTTTTGGAATTTCTTGTCTTGTCTTTTTTTTAGAGGGAAGGGGTACCCACTCACTTCCTGTGGAATATTGAAATGTAGCCTAAAAACGTGGGTTTGAAATGGTGTGGTTTATCATCATGATCATTAGCTTATCTTTAGCAAGACAAGATTGTGCAGTGTGTACACGAAAGGAGACAAATCCCATGAATTATTACCAATTGCTCGTACATTGATAATATTGAACATTTTTTGTCACATTGATATCAAAGCTATAATTCTGCAATCTTCTGAACATTTTACTTTTAGCACCACTCGACATCAATTCTTACACTCAAGTCACGGGGTAATATTAGTAATATGCGGCATGCGAAAGCTTATATGTTTGAGTAAATTTATTGTAGACCTGCAAAATGCAAATGTTACACTGTAGTTGAGACTTAGGAGAGAGAGAGAGAGAGGGGTATTGAATAATTGTACAAACCATGAAATGTAGTTGGCATTTTCACGCTGCATTTTCACACTGCATTTTGAATTAAATCCTAATGGACCTAGCTGCTCTGGTCCACAGGGAGATTCCGATGAGTGAATCAGAGACCCCAATGACCTGCGGAATTTCGGGAAATTATTTCCCCATATTTGTGGCAAAAAGTGAAAGTTATAAGAAAGGAAAAACCGATATGGATTTCCCAGCTCCCCACTGAACATGGGTATGGTTGGGACCTGCGGTTAGATGGTGGTAGCTATCATATGTGCATGCGGCATAAAATCTATGAATAAATTAAAGTGATGGGGGGGGGGGGTACAAGCTCTATTTGTAGTAGGGCCTATATTTTTCCTAACAAAAATACCCCTTCCTCTCATAGATGTTTCAGTTAATGTTAAATTTGACGCATGAGTTCTAATTGCCAACCATTTATTCGTAATGTGCAGTTGTGCACATGCTCTGTCAAACACTTTTTACAATAAAAATCTTAGCAAACCATGAAAACGTGGAGAACAAACAATATACGATCTTGAAAATGTGAAAGGGTTACAAGAGGGCAAACTCAGTCTATAGTTCTGTGAATTGGCAACGGTTTACAGTTATAAAGGTTCAAAAGCCGTATAATCCCTATTGTGCTATGTCGATTGTCTTGCATTGTTTCCCTGCCCCATCAATCGAGGTTGATACAATAAAACTCAACCTTCGCGACTTCTAACCTGCCGCCCCTGCCTCCATTAGAACAGATAAGCTGGTAACAAAAGTTTCAGAAGTCTTTTCATTCTTTATTCTATTTGCTCTCGGCGGTGTTATGATTTTGTTCGCATCCTTGCGTGGGCACTTCTTTACTCTCTACTACCAACTCTGCCCCTTTATTGTCTCCTTTTTAGATCTCAAATTTTCAAAGAAGAGCATAATCCATTAACACTTATCCTCGCCGAATTCAAAACATCCACACACTGATGATGTAAAAGCTTTACATTCAAAGCATTCTCCAAATCGTCAATATCATTGGAGATGAAATTATAGCCCATTTAGGGCAGTGAAACCCAAAATGGGACGCCCTCCTTAACTATTTAAAAACAGAATCTTTTGAACCAATTTTTTTTTTAACCAATTTTTTTTTTTTTAACGGAAGAGTTGCTTATTAGTGTATGCCTCTTTATTCCACACGTTATTAATAATATGAAGTACTTTGACTCTGTGAATGATTATCTAATATCTGTTCATGTTCCATTTGCTAAGGAAAGCCATAAGTGGATAATGCTGTTATTTTTTTCTGTAATTATGAATTATGTTTAGTTTTTGTTTTCACTAAAAGTTTTCCTTAAAAGCATGTAGGGTCTAACAGCTATTTCTTTTTTTTAATTCTATTTCCACAGATTGTTGTCAGATAAGGAGAAGCAGCCATTCATTGAGGAGGCAGAGCGTCTTCGTCAACAACACAAGAAAGATTACCCTGACTACAAGTATCAACCAAGGCGTCGCAACAAGAATGACAACAACCCCAAGAAGCCTTGCCTTACCGGCAACCGCCCCAGCCTGGTTCCCTCTCCAGACTCCTCCAACCACGTCTCCACCAAGGCTCTTCTCAGCGCTATGGTCGGGGAAGAGATCACTGAAGCCAACCTGAAGGAGAGGACCGAGAAGCTGGGGATGATGATGGGAGGAGCAGGGGGACAGGGACCCCCTACACCACCGACCACACCCAAGAATGACCTGGAATGCACACGCCCCAACAAACGCCAGAAGTACTCCTTGAAAGTCAAGACAGAGATGCCGGTTGACTTTGCTGGTGTCGATGTCCGTGACTTTGGTGGCGACATCATGGGCATGGAGGAGTTTTCATCGGAGGAGCTGGACCAGTACATCGTGCAGACCATAGCTAGTGTGACTTCATCTCAACCCATGCCAGGCCAGCAGGGGATGGTGAGACAGTCGTGTGCCATGCCCCCCTTCACAACCCACAGTACCTACCCCATGAGCAATGTCAACACCCAAAGCAGCACTGGGAGGCAATGGATGGGGAGACCACACCCAAATGGAGGCAACACCAGCCCCCTACAAACCACAGTCTTGGACAATGTGAACTCTAAGATGGAGCATGACATGATGTCACCTCCTCCTCAATACCCCTCCTCCCAGCACCTTCATCAGATGCAAGCTTTCCACTTTGCTGCCATGCAACAAGCCCAGGAACAACAACAGCAGCAGCAACCCTACGACTTCCGACAGGCATCCCAATGCGAATACCCTGCACAGCAACACTCCCCTCGGCAACAAGCACAAATGGACTTCTACAATGCCAATGCAGGGGCTACGCCAGTCCAAAGTATGCCCCCTGCCTACCAATTCCCTCACACCTCCCCCCAGCGATCACCAGCTTACGTAGACCTCACCGAGCCCGCAACCATGCTTCCAGAGTCCAGACCGTGGGACTCCTTCGCAGGTACAGTCAGATCTTGAACAAACTTAAAACTCTGTGGATAGTAAGCACAAACACTGAAAAGTACAACCGCATCTCTGATTCTAAACCCCCATTTTGTTTGAAGAGTACTGAACAAACATACCGTGTTTACAGAGCTCAATTTTAAGTGATATGTGTGATTTATCTCTAGTGTTTTAGCCCAGGAAGGGTTGATGACCTACTTGTCAGTGAGGAAGTGACTTTCGAAAGACCAACAGTCGTTTTGAGATTGACATTTCCAATGACTGGAAACTTTCGGAGGCAAACCCATTAAAACCCCACAAATCACCCCAGTATCAATTTGTGTTTTAACGTGTAAACAGACAGTTCATCAGCCACTCATGCAAATGGCTTGTCTGCTCCAATCTTCTCTACTCTCTATTGCATTTGCAATTTGTATAAAGACGTTGTCCTCTCCCAATATTTCATTTTTTATGTGTTTAGCGGAGATTATCCACCAGAGACCACACATTTAAAAGTGGATATACAGTTCAAAATTACATAAAGTGTTATTCTTTGCCATAACAACATTTAGATTTCAAGTAGTTTTCATTATATTTAAAAGCTTTTCTATCAATCATTCCATGTCTGTACACGTCTATATGTAAAGATATAGTTGCGTGTCTTCCCCTCTGAAATGTCAAATGGACCAAATTTGTAAAACCAATTAAATCTTTATGACCAAAGTTTTCTTTAATATGTTTTAGTATTTCTGCATGGAGTATTTCTTCACGTTGTGCCTTGATAAATATATATATGCATTATGCACCAAAGAACGGATGACTTTCACTTTTGTCACAGTATACGCCTGAACCAACAATGAAATAAAAGGAAATATTAAGTTTTTTTAAATAAATTCTAATGAAACAAAACAACAGAAATTTCAGAGATATTAGTATTATTTTCAAAGGAAACTCCTCTTTTTTCCTATTAAAGAATCAACAATTTTAAAGTCAAATTCCTCCATCTTTTAAACTAGGCTCCTTTATCATCTACTTCAAAGAAACTGAATAAAAATATGGATGTCCCTTATTTAAATATTAAAATGCAAAAAATAAGAAGAAAGATCACCCATAAAGTAAATAAATAAAGCATTTGTTGAAGGCTAGAGGATGTATCTCCTTTGAAGGCAGCTGGGATACATTAACCTTATTGGAGGTCAAAGTTCGCCAGGTTTAGTTTAGTTTTTCCTTTCCTGTAATTTGTCTAGTGGAGACCACACAGCAATATTTCCTCAACCTCCAATTGAATGATTAGTTCACCCTAAATATTGTTAAAATCAAGGACTATCCAGTTGTCAAAATGATAATAAAATGTATTGGTTGGCTATTTGTTTTGTCCCCTCTTGCCCTTTTTTTTAATAAAGAAAACTAAAATTTATCATTATATATTTCACCTAGTCATATAAGTCACCTAGGTTAGCTGATTACAGTTATGAATCCAAATCTGCCTCCAGAACTAATTGCTTAATAGAACTTTGAGACTTTAGTGTCTCTCTGAAGTATTATGCTGAAAAGTTTACAAAATTCTTCACATTACTCATTAATTACTTCCGGCAAACTTATGATTGTATGTAAATACATAAGATATTTATAGTGATTTTCATAGAGTAACAAAAAGTTGTTTTTTTGTACAGCTGGTATGAATTTTGTAGTTTGTTATTTATTGTATTAACATTTGAAAATAACATTCCTGGTGCCATTCCAATTCTTCGTCATCACATAATGCCTTGGTTAGATCATGTAATGTCCGATTTCTATCATCAAATTAGTACTTAATTAAATTTGTGCCTTGAGTATTTAAGTGTAATCTCTCTCTTTAAGTAGAACTGTACTACCATATAGTCACTCGTAAGTAAATAAGTTAAATATATTTGTCTTTCTGTATCAATTTACAGTTTGATATTACATATACAGGTCTAGTTATGGATAGGAGGGGAGATTTTAAATTGCTTATTGCCTTTTTATAGTAATTTAATAACATGTTTTATAGTTCATTTGAATAGATGATGTACTGTACATATGATAAAGCTGGTTTATTTTATAGAAATATTTAAGTGCCTTTTTATTATGTCTTCACTTGTAAATAAAAAGTACTACCATGTAATGTTTTGATGATTTAAGCTATATGAAAGATGGTTGAACAAAAAACACCTCGTCATGTATTCACATTTCACAGTAATGAAATGAGTGGGGTAAACTTATTCACATAACCCATTCAATGTATTCATAATAAGATTTCAGAAATCACATGTTTCCTGAAGTTTAATGGTTAAAACTGGAGTGCAAACAAAATGACAATCTCTCTAAAGCTTGATTTACACTCTGCAGAATTTTACCAAACTCTTACAATCTTTTGGAAAAGATAGTTGTCATGTAAGTTTTATGTACAGATGTATTATGCTGGAGTATTTGTTGCTGTTTTGTACCTTTGAAAATAAAATATTGAAAAGCTGAAATTTGTTTGCAAGAATGTCATTTTTAATGTATAAGAGAAAGAAATTGAAAGGGGGAAATCGAACATGAAAAAAAAAGCAAAAGAGTGCAATTGATCGAGAGGTGATCATGGGTATGTACATGGAGAGACAGATGGAGAGAGGAGAAGGAAAGAGAGGGGGGGGGGGGGGAGAATTTGTGGATAGAAAAAGAATGAGTGAGAGATAGAGGGGGAGGGAAGAAAGAGAAATGGAGAGAGAGAGAATAAAAGGCAGATCGTATGTTGTCATGGAAAGGAGGATGATGAGATGAAAATTTGAAGTGATAATAACAATAATGATAATAAAAACAGTGTTTATAAAGCGCTTACCTAAGCACTATAAGAAAAAAAAATACAATACTAAACAATTACATATTAAACAAAACAAAAAGAAAACACAAATAAACCTACAAATTACAATACATATGAAATATACATCAATGTGAACAGAGGAAGTTAATCATCAAAAGCAATTTTTTTATAAATATAAATCATTGCTTGCTTGGACATGAATGCTAATTAAAGTGTGTCTGGCATGCTTTTCAATATTGGAGGACACTAAATAATTACCATGATTACACATGCAAGTAATGTATAAGTATAAAAATCACTCTCACATTTGGGAACAAAATAAGAATGAGAACCACAACAATGAAACCTGATCATTCTTGGAGTTTTGGTTGAACTTCAGTGAACTACTTTCTCCTCTGGTTCTGGTAAAGAGAAAGATTATGGTAGAGAGAAAGAGAGAGAGAGAGAGAGAGAGGGCGTGTTTGTAATCACATGCCTGAAATTTAGACTGTCAATACATAATTTCAAATTGCTGTAACTGAAGCTCACCTAAATTTGCTGGAACACAAAATATGAACAAATTGCCTCCGGGCAATATCAGGAGGGAGCAAGATGCTACTACAGAGAAAGGGGGTCAAGCTGGGTATGGGGTTGGGGTACGGGTGAGGGAGAGAGGTAGATTAGGTTTTAGAGCATGATGGATGAACATGAAAGAAAGACAGAAATACACGGAAAGTAGACGGACAATGATCAATGTATAAACTATAAATAAAATAATAATTGTTTGGTTTCTTTCATTTAGAAAGCTTATCTTGATTCATTAAACCTTGTTTCAATTAACTTCAAAGGGATGAAGGAATGATGACAGCTTGAGATGGATATTACTATTTTCATTTTGTTGTCAAAACAAGAACTTTTGGATACACTGTGGCAGGGTAGCTCAATAAAGAACATAACGTCAGGGCATATAAGTTGCAGGGGGGGGGGGCATGTCCAAGCTCCCTCTCTCCTATGCCAATTTGAAGGGGAAAAGGGAAAATGAGGTAGAGAGAGAGGGAAGAAAGAGAGTGGGGGGGGGGGGGGAGATGAAATTAATAAGAAAATGTTTGCCCAGCCCCCACCCCACATCCTCCCTAATGCTTGGCCTTGTTCATCCGCATTTCTTTTAACTAGCAAAAGTATCTACCAGTCTCCTCCCCTCCCTCCCCCTCCCCAATCCGGCTTGACACTGGTGCCCCCTCAATAGCCGGAAATGTAAATGCCTCAGTTTTGACGCGTCTCATGGCCAAGCAAGCGTGTATCTCCAAAGGAGCCTGTTTTGTTTTTTGTTTTGTAAAAAAAACATGCAACAAGTTCAAATGAATTGAGGGTCAACCACTGAGTAGGCCTAAATATTTTGTTTAAAGGTAATACAAAGTTTTGGGAAATTTGGAAAATTGGGTGGATAGTGAATCTTTACAATTTTGATATATTTGGATGCCCCTGTGGATGTACTATAAGAACTAAAAAAATTAACCCCTAAAACACTTCTGTTTTCGAGAAAAATTGAATATAAAAATTTACCGGTGCTCCCGGTAAATTTTTATAAATTTCAAATAGCGCCTACGGCCGTACAATGGTAGCTGCGACCATGAAAATCTCAGAATATGTAGTTGTGATATATAATTTTCAAACAGGAAAAGCTAATCGGTCGATTTTAGTCAAGAAACATTGTTTCATAGCTAAATTGATATCATGACCTTCAGAGGGAGCTATACAACATAAAGAGTTTATTATTTATAATTTCATAACTTTAGACTCGATTTCAATCGGGACAACGATCAATAAATATTGTAGGAACGCATATGCTTCCAATATGTTAATTTGAACTAAATTCATGACCCCATACCAAAACTTTGTAATACCTTTAAACTCTAAACTCTAAAGACCCCAAAAATAGTTATAAAAGCATAGCAGTTTATCCAAGAACATCGAGATGAGATAGGGAAGGGGAAGGGGGTCAGCCCCACCCCTGGCTCCACCGGGGCAAGGATCTCCCTTGGCCCAGTAATTATGGGGAACACCTGGACTCCGATAGACACTGTAATTGGTGGGGGAGTGAGGTGTGGTCCCAGGGTATTGGTAGCTGTGTAGTGTAACGTTAATATTGATTCTGTCACAAATGATTTCAGCGTTTGAAGGCTTCCTGACATCCCAACCTCCATCACGCACTGATTTCTCAAACAGTTCACAAGTTTACCAACCGACTTTATGGTGAGAAAGTTGTTCTTTTTGATGTGCAACACAGATTGGAAACACACCCTTTTTCTTCAAAACTTGAAGAGGTCTATTTTATCTTTTAAAGAACAATTGTTATTCCTCACTGCCTGTCATTTAACGCAAACCACAGTGTTGTAAACGGTCATGGGGGTCAAAAAACATATTTTTTCAATAATTCATTTTCTTTAATCACCTGTGTAAGTGGAACATCATTTCATTAAAGAACCATCTGAATTGCTTTGAGATATACCAGAAATGTCAGATTCAAATTAAATATTTGACTAGTATTTACCAATGACCCTTTGATCACCCTAAATTTAACCTGAAAATGTTAGCCATGAAGCTTTATTCAAAATAATGTTTTATTTTCATCATGGACATTTATAAGGCTATTTTCATCACTGTTTTTCTTACATGTATAAGGTATTTATCAAACCACAAATGTGCATAATTCTATGCTATAGCTTACCCTTGTTTTCTCTGCCTGTATACCATAATAAATTCATTGAAATACAATTACATTTCAACCAATGCAATGACTTGAGAAGCATTTATATCAATTTATCCTGTGAGTTGCTCGTTTGATACTTGAATTTGTCATGTTAATTGATTAATGATTAATACATGTCAAATGCGACATTTATGTAGGCTATGCTCTCCCGTTATGAGCTCAATAGGAAGATAAAATGATAGAACGCTTTAAAGATCTTTAGATTACTATTTATGTTGAACTGCCAGAGTTAAAGAGTTGTCATAAAGTAAAATCTATTGATCAACATGAAGGAAACTGTATTTTGACATTTCTACCACACCAGTGCTTTGCAGAAATTCACACCAGGTCTATTGGGCTCTGGCTGCCCTGGCTCAATCCCTCTTCCTGTTACCATGGTGTTAGCGGTTCTCATCAAACGTTGTCACTTTATCTCCTTCTGATTACAGGTTCAAGTGTGGCCTAGTCTTTGGATACCAGAACCTTTTTTGGGGTATATAATTCTGTAAATCATCTGTTTGGAGCCAGAAGGGCATTGATTCATATTATGTTATACATAGTTAAAGGTAAAGACCAGTTATGGTCATGCGATTGCATTGTGAAAGAAACGTTGTGGAATCGATCAGAAAAGGTTGATAATCTAGCATCTAGCATCTGCAAGGTTCTGGAATCATCAAAATGATAAGAAACTTGGCCCATTCTTCGTAAAGTTACAAGCACTATACACAGAAAGATGTATATGGGACTACCCTATATCTCTCACAGACCATGAGAGAAACAAATTTACCAAATATAGGAATTAGTAGGCAGTTTCCCCGCAATTTTTTTATCATCATGTATTAGTCAAAACAAATTCTTTCACATGATTGGTAATGAGAGCTTCCATTTCATTTTTTGAAATTGGGGCGTTTCCAATACTGGTCTTTACCTTTAATGCCCTTCTGGCTCTAAACAAATATGTTTCTATTTTCTACCTATCTTTATTTCAATATTCATTTCATGTTCATACAAAAAAGATACCAGTAAAAAAGAAGTACCCTTCCATCTACCAATACCATCTATATCCATATATTTCTAAGCATTCCCACCCGGTGGTTGTTTACACTGGACAGCATAGCTATCTTTTTAGCAGAGGGAAAATGATCAGCCCCCCCCCCCCCCCCCTGTATGAATAGATAATGTACATGTTTCTATTTCTTCGGTACAGAACCAGCATGATATAATCAATTACTTCAAAGGGAAGAATCATCTAGTATGCAAATTTAATTCTGCACTTTACATTATAATATCCCCTAATCCCCCTCCCCCTAGCCTTTTACAACTATTTGGGTATGCACTGCAGAGATGCACTTTCGAACAGCACCATAGTGATTTTTTTAATATAGATATAAAATCCAAGTTAATTTTCAAAACTCTTAAAATGAACTTTTAAGTCTGGATATGCAGGCTATGTAACCACGATGACATTAGAGGATGAGTAAGGAGAGAGGTAGAGAAAAATTGTGTGTACCTTGGCAACCAAAAGATGAGGTGAAAAGGTTGTTTGGTATCTAAGGGAGATGGGCCTCTAAACACCTGAGAAGAGAGGTTAAAGAGGAGGCCAATTTAGTGATGTTCTTAATAGTCTTACACCAGAACTGCATCTATGACCTTGATATGTTTGTTTTCCCTTGATGTTTGTTGTTAAAAACAAAACAAAAATCCCATTAGATCTAGGAAGGTGAGAACTCAAAAGCTGATTGTACAAACACCACTGGCAGATTCACAGAAGTGAAGAGGCACAGTTATTCCCCCAGTATACATCACTAACTTTTCTTTTTTGATTTAATCAATGGTACAATACTCTGTCATGTTAATAATTACAAACTTTGATGAAGTCAACTGCTCCAACTGTATGATATATTAGTGACTTTTATAAATATAAAAGTTAATACAAATTCAATTGTATACATTAATTTAATTCAATAATCATTTTCAACATTAGATTAATGCTCTTACAAAGGGTATGGATTAAGGTGTCATATCTTATAGGTAGGCGTTACTACTGCAGCTAGAAGGGATTAGACCACACAGCGAGCTATCGAGGTCACTGTGACAGGTGGCTATCTCATTAACTCAGCTCTCATTTAACATAAGAAAAAGAGGATCATGGGGGACCAACAGGCACCAATTTGGGAAGTTTTCTATATAGAGGGAGCAAGTAGCTACAAGTATGGCAGTGTGCCTTTAATGCGATAATGATTATTATCATACAAAAATGAGAAGCTGAAATGAATAAGTATTTTTAAAATTGATGTTTACCCTTGATATGAATTTGCAGAATATGTGTTTATGGAGGCTGGGGTAGGTGTTTGGTAGAGTAGGACAACCTTTATTCTTCATTGTCCAAAGTCACCAGCACCACACAAAAATATAACTTATATTGGTGGGTTCTTCTGCAAAGGGGGAGGGGGCCACCAACAAAGCAGGTCTGGAATGAAGTCCAAATACTTGGGCATTCTTCCAAAATCTAGTCAATCTGCTAGATCTAGGGAAGATCCCCTTACACTGAGTGCGTCATGTTATGGACCTTCCAGTAACCTCAATAAAACTATTGAAAACCAACAATTCTGTACTGTGTGTATCATATCTATCTCTAGAGCTTTGAGTTGTTGTACTATTCCAACAAGGTGTAGGATGGATGGTAGGAAATAGGAGGGGCAACTGAAGATACTGACATTTTTATTTTATAAAAAGTCAGTAAAATTGGAGTAAACCAAAACAAGTTGCTCTAAATGATAGCAGAAATATATTGAATCAATAACAGCTCAAGAAAAGAAATGATAATTGATGAGAAAAAACAGTTATGAAGATTACCAAACTGCATATCTGGAGCAAGTGTGTTATCGCTTGGAAAGTTTGGAAATGTTACAAGTTCCAATTTTTCTGTTGTATTGGTGCCAAATTTTATAAATTTTTTTTGTTTACCACTTGCCCATCTTCCAACGTTGCAAGAAATTATTCTGAAACCAGAGCCTGATTCAGATGGACACTGGTGTGGATTTACCCTGAGTCCAGAGTGGATTGCAAAAAGATAACTGGAGCTGAAGGACTGAATGAAAGCCTTGCTTAATCTATTGACTGGATTTAATTCATTGCTATAGGCTTAATACAGACATACATGGTTCCAGTAGTTATTGGGTTAACTAACATAAAAATACTGGAGTACTTTGTGTGAACTACATCATGTCTATGCAAAACTTAAATATTTGATAAACGAATGTTCTTGTCTAACATTCTAATATATTTTGTTCAAAAGAAAAGGCCTATTATACAACTAAAAGTGCATCAACATCACATTTGAAAGCTCATGGATAGAATTAAAAGCTATTTGTAACTATCTAATGAAAAGCTTAATAATCAGTCAATCCATTTTGACCACTTTGCATTTTATCCAAACTGTGGTTTACCTATACAGCAAAAGATATAATTGCAGATTGGTTTTGGGTTTTTCCTCTAATTACATTACCTTTGTCATGTTTGTGGTATATATTCTACCAGAATATTCAGGTGGTAATTTTTTCAGGATATGGTTATGAAAGAATGAAATTGGTGTGTTTTAATGACTTCTGGATGACCTGTACATTGATACTAGATGTAAACATAAGAGAGATAATCTCTTAGATAAATTCTCAGAAAATTATGGTCAAGGAAACAGCAATACAGAGAGAACTTTAAAACTCTAAAAGTTTGCAGGAAGTAAACAAGTATAAATCTGATAGTGCAAAATTTTAGTCCAATTCATTCGGAACAGGCACAAACACAAATTGATTGAATGGAGCTAATTTATGGGCAACCGGTTTCTAGGTATTTGTGTAAACTTTGAACAAGTGTTTTGAGGTTTGGACTCTTAATTCATCAACAGCATGTTTATCAAATATCAAATGATGAGAATCAATACGAGATATTTTCTCTCTTTTCTTTCAGATTGATATTTGCATGGCTTCATACAATCTGTTCTCGTCCCCCTTTTGTTAAAGTGACTGAATCATCGACTAGGCATGTCAACTCCAAAACTTGTGGTTTTCAAGTTCCATTGTAGACTGAGGTTATAAACCTAAAAAAACATAATTCAGAACACACAAAAAGGGAGCTGGGAATAAAAGGAAAAATTGCCACGAGCTGAAAACTCCCCCTCCCCAAAAGTCGACATGTCGTCGATGGAGGCGTAGTTCTAAATAGCAGTGAATTATAAATTACGCAAGTAATCAAATACATGGATGTTTTGTGTAAAAGAGCTGGAAGGCATCGCCTGGTAAATGAGAAAGGGTATCGGGAGGCAGAGTAAAGGAAAGAGAATCAGCGGCTCGTGACAAGCGGTTTGGTCTGAATTGAAAGCAGCTAATGAGATTTTGAAAGAGCTTTTATTACTCCACACACTTCCTGCATCACTTTTCACCAATATCAATGTCACTGCTTTCAAAACATGGCTTTGGACAGCTCCCCTTGAAAAATTCAGAGTTTGATTTAAAGCCAAACATATAATAAGATCAGCGGTTCAAGGCGACTTGCACTGCCTATCAAAAGTGAACTGCTAATAAAGAAATAAAGAAAAAAAATGAAAAGTAATAATCCAGTTTCACTGCTGGGTCATGGAGGTGTTATTTGTCCCCTCTGGCTTGCTACAGTGTACATTTCCGATATTGAATTGGCCAATCAATCACGAGTATCAGCCACAATTAACTTCAAATTACAAGAAATTTCAACAAATAATCGTCCCAGATTTTTATAATATCTGATCAATGTTTCGTGTTGAATGGGACACAAAAGGGTTAAAGAATGGAAAATGAACTTTTTATTGTTATGGTTTTTGGGGTCCTTCGGAACTGCTAGAATTAACTTCATTTTGTCAAGAACACCCTTCCATCAGTCATAATAAGCATTTACAGGAAGTCCCCATCCAAATATTTTCTTTTCATTTCCTCTCAGTTTTGTGTACATATTGTGGTTAAGCCTAGCCACAGTAAGAAATGATCTGCCGTTGCTTTCTTTATCATGAAAAAAACTAGGCAAACTTCAGTCATACATCATACCTATAAATGTACACAAGCTTTCCATATGAAATTATGACTATATTCATTCAAAACATAACATACACAGGCCATATCATAAACTTACTTTGTATTAATGTATGGTAAATACTTTACACGGTCTTTATGATGCACTTAAGTTAATAGGATTATCTTTTAATTTTTGATACTGCCAATTGTTAGAGATGTTTTACTTTTTATTTACAGCAGTGCTAATAAGTGAAATCACTGAGCTTTCATTGATATGATATTAGCCCTCTCCAGTATCTAATTCATATGATATTGTTTGGCAAAAAATAAAGCCTTCAGTTAAAAGTTTGATTCCAAAAGAAATGAAGAGTATACACAAAATCTTTCAGCCACTGAAATACCATCACAATGGTCAAGAAAAACTGCTGGATAAAGATCACATTATTTATAGAACAAAACTAGACTACTGTCCTGTATATTTGTTAAATGTATATTTACAATGGATTATTCAAAGCCTACAAGATGATTGTGTTTACATAAACTCTCACACCCTTTGAAAGTAAAGATCCCTTTTCTAAGCCGGTGAAGCGTCCATTTAAAGGGATCAGGTAACTTTGTCTCAGATTCTGAAACAAAATTCTGGATTTAGCTCATGCTGCAATGATAATTATAAACCTTTAGGTCAGTCAGGAACCCCATGACTTTTACAAGCCGATCGCCTGTCTGATTATCAAGATATTTATCATTGGAATTACAAATTTTGAAAACCGTTTGCCAAACGGTTTTCATAACTCTACAGCCTATTGGGGAAAACGAGTATGGTAAAACCGGTCACTCAAAGATTTTTACTTTTTTGAGGCATTTCTTGATCATTTTGATCGAGCGCGATTTTTTTAGGGTTTCAATATTACACCATATCACAGACACTGATAACACGTAGGGCCGTGTATCTCAGATTGAACATTGTTAAACGATCCCTTTAATACCCATCTCCCTCTCTCTCACTCCCTCTCTCCTGTATATATTTTATTGTATCATACTAACGTTGCTTCACATCTCAATACATTGTAAATGCTATAATGCACTTCAAAACACTATCCTTTCTTATTATAGTTTAATCTTATCCAATGGAAAACACAATAAAAAGATCATGTTAAAATAAATACATGCTGTAGGTGTGGAACTTTAAAATATAATATGCATTTCTAATTATTTCCCATTCAGAATGACTGTACTAAAGTCTCTAAGCCCACCATGTCAAAAAACTTTTTTTGAAACATTACATAAAATGTATCTATTCTTGAAATTTTAACGTTCTAGTATATCAGTGAAGCCCAGGGAATATAACTAGCTTTTGATAAGTTTCAACTCTCAGAGTAAATTTGCAAGAAGATCACAACAAGATTACATCAAACTTTAATATCCTAACCAAGTTTACAAACACTATCATTCACAATAACATTGTATTTTTCAATTAGTGTGCCTTCTCTCCATTTTCCATCTTGATTACAAACTTTGTAAAATAACATCCAACTTTATAATCCATATAAACATATATCAAATCTGAAAAAAACATGCTTTCCTTCATCCAAAGGAATACAAAAGGAATATCACCTGAATGAAAGGGTTTTGAGTTACAGGACACTTTGAAAAGTTATAACCATGGATTTTACTATCATGATACAACCAACATTGTCCTTTATGACAATTATGAATTCATAAAACTGCTGTAATCTATAATCAATTCTTATACTATTGTTATAAATAAAGTTAACCTTCCAATCTGTCCTCATCTCTCTCCATCCAAAGGACAGGAAACATCTTGGGTATTCTTTAGAAAAGAAAAGTTTTCTTTAGTGGGTGGTAAAAGTGACAGATCTACAGATTTTGAGAGGTTCCAAGGCTTTTGGCCATTGAGATGACTGCTTGAATTGCTTTAGTTAACACTACTTTAAACCAGGAGGTCTATAGTCTCACCTCCTTCTTTAAACATAATTTCTCCTTCAATTTCTCTTTCCTATCTTTTTTCACTTTGGCAGCTCCCGAATCCAAACTGTATTGGCTATGTATTACTTTGTTACATATCCCCATATATATTTTTTTCCTCTGTCTTTCTCTTGCTCTCTGTCTCTCGCTCTCTGTCTCTTGCTCTCTGTATCTCGCTGATATCTCTTACCTCTGCCAAGACTTTTCTTTTAAACCTCAGGTCTCTTTCATACGGTCTTTTATAACCTTGCACTCTCTTCTCTCTGTCTCACTGTCTCTCTGCCCGTCTGTCTCTGTCTCTGTCTCTCTCATCTACATCTTATTTTTCTCTCTCCAATTTGCTTTGTTTTCCTACACATACATTATAGACATATAAGCCTACACCCCTATACAAATTTCAGTACGCTAACACGCGAGCTCGTCAGCGTGCTCGCCCACGAGTTCGTCGACGAACTCGCAGACGAACTCGCCAGCGAGCTCGTTTCGTTCCAAATATGCAAATTAGCTACGAGCATGCACGCGAGCTCGTTGGCGAGCTCGGCGTGCTCCAAATATGCAGCTCGTCACTGGCCGATAAGCTCGTTGGCGAGCTCGTTGGCGTGCTCGTTGGCGAGTTCGTACGAGCTCGTACGAGTTCGTCGACAAGCTCGTCAACGAGTTCGTACGAGTTCGTCAACGAGTTCGTCAACGAGTTCGTACGAGTTCGTCGACAAGCTCGTCAACGAGTTCGTCGACAATCTTGTGGAGAAAAAAATGGCTGCGAGCTTAATGGCGTGCTCAACAGCATGTTGGCATTAGGGACTTTTAGATTTGCGTGGACTGAAACCTGTGACGTCCATTGAAGGCAGTGCATAAAAAGGACGTCGACCGTAGCAATCCACATTGTCTTCGTGCAAATCTAAAAGTCCCTATTGAGAACTAATTTGTGTCTACATATAGAGGTGAACTTGATGATCCTGTTGAGCTATTGGTATGCATATATATTTATCTAACTTATCAACCTTCCAATATCCTGTTAACATCTGCAGGCTGGCTGTGCAGGGACAATTCAGTTGGCAAGCTGGTGAAGAATACAGTGATCCTCTTTAGAATAAGGGAAAGTTAAAAGCTCATTACTTCTGGGATATCAATCAATGAAAACACTAATATATCAAAGTACAGAAAGAAAAGATATAACATAAAATATAACTTAAAACAAGTATCTTTTTATTAGAGTCAATACAAACCCTGTAAAATACATGTTACCTGTATGCAGTGTTCACAACTTCACACAACGATATGAATGAATAAATGATTTCCAAATTATATAATTACATTGTATAATGAAATTAAATATGTGAGTAATTACACTGTATAATACTCTGCCTTTGAAGAAATATTATTATCCATTTTGGTAATTATTCCATCATTCTAATCACTCATAATATTACAAAGATCCAAATTAATAAAGTGGTATTCATACAATAACTATATAGCATCCCCCTTCTTGTCAGTGTATTCACCAACCCAGAGTACCAAGTAATGATACATGTACATATACTATAGGATCTCTAGAACAATCCCTTCTTTATATCCGCTAGCAAACTAGTTTTCAGTATTCAGACAAAATGCATTAATGTGCTCTCATGTTGCCTAAATGATAGGGTTTGTCAGTCAAGATACAGGAATATTTACATGAATATAACCTTATCACATAGATTATATCTAATGTTACTTTAATGAAGTGAATATACTATGTGCTATATAGATAGAGAAACAAACTTCCCAATATATGAAAAGATATCTCACTAGAAAGAGAATAAATACTTTATCTCATTAATCATTACTCTACACTTCTCTTTCATAAATGTATAAGAGAGGTAGGCCTAACTGTTGGCCTATAAATACACAAGTAGAACATTTAGTTATAAGGTGTGAGGAATTAGTTTTTCTCTTACCTAAAACAAAGGAGCTGCAATACCATTCAAAACCCATGTCTGCTCTCTACAAAAGCAAGATGGAGAAAGACTTGCCCAAAGTGGCCTATAACTAACACATCAATTCATTCTTATCAGGAATGCTACCAGTGGTAATTCCACAAGAGAGAGTAAACAAGAAAGTGAGAGTGGGGAAAAGAGAGGAATAGAGATTTGTGTCTTAGCAGTGGGGAATCCTATGTACATAAGGAGAGAGCAAGTTAGAAACAGGGAGTTGACCTCGAATCAAGGTCTGGGTGTGTGCTCTTATGTAATACCTGATAGTGACATTTCAAGGTGTTAAATATATGATACAGTCAGAATAAATGGCAACCCCCCCTTCCCAATCTGGTATGCTGCAAATAAATGTTTCAAAGTTTCAAAAGAATTTAATTAAATTTACAAGTAATTTGACAGGTTACTTCAGCATGAAAAAGCTATTGTTTCAATTTCAACACAAATTTTCTGAACTTTCAATGTAATTGCATATACAATTTACGTTCTAACAAAGAGGCTCAAAAATGTATCAAAATAATAAAGTATGCATTTGTTTACCTTAATTATTTCAGGTGAGAGATATCTTCAGATCAATATTTTTTATTTAAAAAAAAATTACATAAAAAGGATGCTGATGGAGACAAGAAACTAGGAAGTAGGAACTCATTTTCCTTGGCCCAAGACATTTTAAAAATACATGTACATATATTAATAGAATAAATAAAAGAAATTGGCATCCTGAAGGGAACTTTAAAATACATATACATGTATACTGTGTGAGTCAAAAAAAAGTTTACAACTAGAAAAATGCTAATTATTCTAAAAATCATCTATGAACAGTAAATTATTATACATCTTATGAAAGAGTGTTTTATTCCAAATCGTTTGGTATCACTTTTGTGTGGTATGTGTTTACGCTTGGATGAACAGGAGGCATTGTTTGTGAAAGTGCAAAAATTGACTTGCGCCAAAGTGATGCCTACAGTATGTATTATGTTGGGATCAGCGGAGTGAGAGAATGAATTGAATGTATCAAATGAAATGCATTGCATATGTTTTTTGCAGAAGCAAAGTCACAAGCAAACACACTAACAATGTTCGTTGATATTTTATATTCAATTTTTGATATGTGTGGCATGATTAATTTTGTTTGGGATGTTATGTTGATCTGTAATGACTGAAATAATACCCATATCGCAATTGTTTTATTCAAACATCACATTAGCAACTTTGGCGCAAGTCGATTTTTGCACTCTCGCATACAATGCCTCCTCTTCATCCAAACATACCACACAAAAATGATACTAAATGATTCAAGATAAAACACTCTTTCATAGAATGTAAAATAATTTACTGTTCACAGATAATTTTTAAAATAATTAGCAATTTTCTAGGTGTAATTTTTTTTGGGACTCACACTGTATACCTAACTGTTTTCCTGGGAGCTGTTTAACCTCAGTTTAACCCCGAGCTCACCACAAACTCCACCTTTTACCCACGAGCTCGCCACGAGCTCCCCCTTTTACCCACGAGCTCCCCACGAGCTCCCGAGTTTACCCCCGAGCTCGCTACGAGCTCCCCAGTTTAACCCCGAGCTCGCCACGAACTCCCCCTTTTACCCACGAGCTCGCCACGAGCTCCCCCTTTTACCCACGAGCTCCCCACGAGCTCCCGAGTTTACCCCCGAGCTCGCCACAAGCTCCCCAGTTTAACCCCGAGCTCGCCACGAACTCCCCCTTTTACCCACGAGCTCGCCACGAGCTCCCCAGTTTACCCCCGAGCTCGCCCACGAGCTCCCAAGTTTACGCCCGAGCTCGCCACGAGCTCCCCCTTTTACCCACGAGCTCGCCACGAGCTCCCCCTTTTACCAACGAGCTCGCCACGAGCTCCCTCTTTTATCCACGAGCTCGCCATGAGCTCCCCAGTTTACCCGCGAGTTCGCCACGAGCTCGTGGCGAACTCGTGCACGAGCTCGCCAAGATTTTGTAAGATCGTTACAAGCGTCCTGGGAGCGTGTTACGAGCTTAAAGCCTAAAAAACGATCTTATTAAGCTTACCACGAGCATAATACGAGTTCGCGACGAACTTAAATTTGTATAGGGGCATGTACGAACGAACACCCCTCTCCCTCTCTCCAAACTTCTCTCTCCCTCTCTCTCTCTTAAAAAGTCACTCTGACCATCTATGTTAAAGACTAGCTCATCACAAGAAAACAAAACAGATCCATGTAAAAAGTAATAGGTAAGTCTTATTGTGTCATTTCGAACATCATACCACGCATGTCTCAAACACATTTCTTTTCATCCTGAACGAGACTTGAGTCAAAGGTTGCTCATAGAATGTTATTTGGTCTGTTGACATCCAGAAATTTTATTTGGTAAAAGGACTCCCCCTTTGGGATGACACCAATTTGAGCATATCATGTGCCGACCTATTTGATGCACTTATGTTGTCATGGAAACCAATGATCTCTAGTGCTCCTCTCTTCACATGACTCTTAAAGTTAAAGGTTACTGTTGCATTTATTGTGTTCTTCCATTCAAGATCAAAACATTGTGTTCACGATACCATACAAATGCCAAGAGAAAATACCAATTATATTCTAAAAGCCACCCCCCCCCCCACCTTTCATTTTCTTTTCTCCACTTTTGTTTGACACCAAAATGAGCTCTGTGTCTCTACATGGGTGTTTTAGTCTTAAAAGGCAGATGTTAGCAAAAAAAAAGAATGTTCTGGTTTCACCTAAACTTCACTATTTGCCATGCTTTCATTGGAGAAAGTTTTGCAAAAATATGGCACATAGCTATGATTAATTGTGAATATTTAAAAAAGAAAAATATATTACTGTTTATTTCAGAAGTATTCATAATCTTCCATATCATACTGATAAGCATACCAAATGAAATATACAAAGTGATAACAGGACACATACACAATTGTAAAATGTGAAATATAAATATATATGCATGATTATTTACATATGACAATTTTGCAATACACATAGACATTGACTTATGCACTTGGGAGGAGAAAAGTATACTCAGACAAATTAATCATAAGACTTCATCATAATTATTCATAAGCTCTGACTGTGGCTGAATATAATACTCATACAGCTTTCCTCAGAAGGCCCGATGCATTTTGAACATTTAAATACGTTCAAGAAATGCAACACTGAATATTTAGTAACGTTAGACAAATATTCCTATTGAGAACAGTTAAAATTCATGACAAAACAAGTATAAAGCAAACTGGGATTAGTATACGAACAACTCATATTGATGAGTCAAGGAGGTCTTTCAAATTTCTAAATCTTCAAAAACCTTCAAAAATTTACAAATGTTTCTCAAAGTTTAACAAATTTGCTTTCTGTATTTTTCATGCTTTCATCTTACTATCAAGTTTGGGTTTGTTGATCTGCTGATTATCTCTGAACAAAATATTTAAAAGCTCCCATCTTCCATCTTAATATTGGTAAACTCTTTTTTTTTTCTCCCTGCAATTCCTAAATCAATCAAGTCAAAGTGATACGCCAAGACTCTGAAATAAGAATCGGACATGCTTCAATAACATAGAAATAAGCCACAACCACAAACAGACTGAAATGGCATTGGATTTGATTGAATTAATTTGTTTACCCCCATTCCTCTAAATCTTCGCTCCTTACCCTACCATACCTTTGCACTTGGCTTCATTGAATTGGACCTCCTGCATTCTTTCTACATAAACAAAGTCAATGACAATTTTTATGAATGAAATAACTAGAAGAAAAATATGTAGTGCTCGTCTTCATACCAGCGTTATCATTCATTTAACTGCACCCTATATTCCAACTTCTTTGAATGAATGAAAATAGGATGGAAGAATTTTCATTCAGTTTTGGAAGTGACGCTATCTAGTTTATGACTTCTGCATTTCAAAGTCATCTGTTTATCTAATCAATTATGCACTCATCAGACAAGCTATTAGTCTCACCTTACAGACCTTGAACCATACAGCTTTAAATAGGAAGAGGAATACAGTAACGGTCTATGCGTGAGTTAATTTGTTGCATTCAAATACAGCTAGCTCCGTGTTTAGAAGCTATTCAGGGTATTCAGATGAAAACTAGGGATGAAATTGTTTGCTTACCAAAACCAACGTCGGTTCATTCTTCACTTCATTTACCTTTTGTTTTTTACAAGAATTTTAATGGTCTCAAAGTTTTCTATGATTTTTCTATGTTTTTTATAATCTTATTCCTACCAACACAGGTTTCACAAATAAATTCAAAATGATCAAACAAATTTTCCTCCATGTAATTAGCTATCTTACAAATGCTCATAGGAGCAATAAGTCTTCTATCACGGAAGTTGAAATATTCATGAAAATTAAATCATTTTATAATACTATTCACTAAATCATTGATTGAAGTTCTATATTTAAAGATTTGTCATCGTTCAAAGCTGGACCGATTTCTTAACTTGAATCCTGCATACCGGTAGGTTTTTAGGAAAGTTATTCAAATTAAGGCAGTGAGGCCATATTCAAGAGAAATACTTACAGAATGTTTGACTGCCTATTCCCTCCCTGGCTTGAATGGAAGGAGAGGAAATATGGTTGGTTTGGGTTGCGTGTCTATGCATCAGACTGATTAAGCATCCATCACGATACCATCTGTATACCTACACCAGGACGCACAAAGAGAAGAGAAAACGACAAATTATCATCCCATGTGTCGCCAAAATGCCAGCCAACCTTTCGCAAGTATGTGACAACTCCTTGAAGAGTAAAGACAGAACAGAATTCCAAATTATCATTGCATGTGGATTGCCGGTTATCGAGATGTCTTCTCGAGTCAAAGATGAAGAAGAGAAAGACGGAAAGGCATTGGATTATCTTGGCATATGCCTCGCCAATTTGACAAGATCTTTTGACCAGAAGTGCCCACATTTGTCAAAGTTTCAAAAAGATTACAAAGATAAGAAAAAAGCTGTAAGATTGCTACTGCACATGTAACTATCAATTTACAAGTAAATTTGTCAATTACGATCTACCGCTTGAAGAAAAGATGGGTAGAAAACGCTAAAGGCTCAATCGTTTATATAAAATTGAAGTCACAAGATCATCGCCAAAAATGGACATTGCACTTTCGCGAAAGGTTGCGAGAAAATTGCGGAATCTCCTTACCATTCGTTGAAACAAGATTATGCAAAAGGGCGCATCTTAACAAGCTAGGAATTAGTGAGAATGTGAGATATGTCTCATAATTACCAAAGGTCAGACAAAAAGCGACGGATGCCAGTCCTAGGGAGATTTTTTGGCAATATATGGACATTTCCAAGATCACTGATAGGAAAGTATTACATCTGTTGAAAGTAGTACTCTAAACATGAGCTCAGATTATTGTACATAATAATAATGATAAAAAATAAAACGGTGCTTATGAGGCACTTTTCAACAAAATCTCTAAGCACTTTAACAAACAAAATACAATGACAAAAAAATTATATATTAAACAAAAAATTACAAATAAACCTAAAAAATAGAATACATATGAAATATACATCAATGTGAACGGAGTAAGTTAATCATCATATCCCACATTGCTATGCAATTTTCAACATTTTCATGATTTCAAGCTCAGCTGGCAGATCTATTCTTTAATCCTAAAGCGCCATGAAAACAAACTATAAACAGTGATGAATCAAAGAAATCTAAATGTATTTATAATCTATCAGCTTTTACATTGCAATGGATGTAGGGAATATGATGATTGACGAATGCATTCAAAGCATCACGTTCCTTTTCTTATATCCTTTAAAACCCATTTAAAAATTGTGTCAACTTATGTTATTGATTATAAAAAAATGCTAAGTTTTTAAACTATCCAACAAAATATGACATAATCATGAAGAAGCCAGAAGAAATGGGTCCCAAAATTGTTTTGTAACCAGTACTTTATCAATTGGATCAAACAAACTTGAAAATCTGAGAATCTAGCTACTTTTCAACTTATGTACCCAAATGCAAACACAGTCTACGATCTTTAACTATTTCAGTTACAAACATGAGTTGTCCAAACTTTGTTTTCTGCAATTGTGAAAATTATGAGACAAGAAAGAAGAGCTCATATTATCTGTCAAATATTAACAAGAATAATGCACACACAAAAAAGAACAAGAGGAGCCTAATTTGACTAATTCGATTTGTTTGATAATGCATTTGAGCATCATTCAATATTCTGCAGTGCCACTTTTCAACTTCTTTACACAAGACAAAGGCTTACAACTACAACTTGATATCTCTTCAAGCATCTTAAAACTTTGTTTCAAAATTAAGAAAAGTACTATAAATTTTGTTTTTCCTGCAAGTGTGAAATTAGGAGACTAGAGAGAACAGAATGCACTATTTATGAAATATTACCAGGAATAATACATAAACTGAAACAAAATAGGTGCGATTTGATGTTTAATGATGCATTTGAAATCATTCCATATTCTGCAGTGCCACTTTTCAACTTCTTTACACAAGACAAAGGCCTGCCTACATCTACAACTTGACATCTCTTCAAGCATCTTGCAACTTTTTTCAGTAAAACGACAAGTTGTCTAAACTTTATTTTCCCTGGAAGTGTGAAGGTATGAGACAGGTCTAGCCGCTGGGTTCTTGGTCTACAGAGAACAGAGGGGTGCCACAAATTATGTGCTAATGTGCTGAAATTGCACTGAACTCCTGTAGGGACACAAGGGCTTCAAAGTTAACACCTCAATAAAAGAGAAATACCTGACACCCATGATCTTAACTTGGGCAAAAAATAGAGCAGATGTATAATTCCAAGGTGAAAAACAAGTCAGATATTCAGAAAGGTGAAGGCAATAATTTGTAGCAGCATTTGTCAAATCCAAAATAGTAATATTTGAGAGTTATGGTAAATTAGATGATGTACTGATTCGGTTCTTCAACATTTGCTCCAGTGGCGATTGCTCTGGGCATATTTTTTCAAATGTGTCGGTAAAATGAATTTAAGGCTATGTTTAGAGTTAGCATTAGGGTTAGGTGCATGCATGTACAATATTTGGACCAGTGTTGAAATTAGGAATTTAGATAATAACGGAAACTACTGCAGAGCAATTTTAGCAGGAGCCTGTGTCTTACAACCACTGAATCATTCTTTTCCTCTGGCTGTTAACATATTTGTTTCACTTTCTTCAATTACAGGATATATCAAGGTGGTTCCATGATGATACTCTCTTGATTCCTTTACCTCCAATTTTGACAAATCTACGTGCCCACTCAAGTCAACCCTAAATTAACTCTGATAAAACTAACTCCTTTCCACAAGATGCTAGAAGCATAATAAGTCTTTGAAATCCAATTTCTAGCTTTCTAAGAAACTGCCAGGGTTTTGTATCAGCCCGTGGGTACAGACTTATTGCAGAACATGACTCCTCGTCATTTCACGTCATAATGTCAGAATCACTGGTGCCAATTTGGGTGGTTTCTTGCAGGAGTAATGATAACAAAATAACAAAATCATATCATTTTCCACACAAGTTTCTCACCTTCTAATAATATTGGTATAATGTGTCAATTTCTTCTGGTTATTATCCCTAGAGTAAATATTGATGCAATTTGGAAGTCATGTTCCCTCATTTTCCTAGCTTTCTGCAGGGAAGTGTGATTGAGTGTACATGTACTATACTAGTATAGACTTGACATTTTCCCCTTCTAAATCTTTCTTTTCAGCTAGGATCATTTGATTGAAAAATAATGATATGTCCTTAGTGATGATATTGACATCGATTATGATATTGATGTAGATTACAATATCTTACTATGACCACAAACAAGATAACCAGTGAATACAGTAGCATTGTGCTAGACCATGAGCCAGTAAATGATAGGGCCTACCATATTATCCCAAGTTATTGAATATGCAAAGTGTGCACCATCTCCACTCCCTTAGAAGCATCCCATCATATGGCCATAATAGTGATGGCATTGTATATATAGTAACCCATTCACACTAACCGATGTACATCTTCCTATTTGTCTCTCTGGGATTTGAATCTTTGCTGAATTGAGGCGATATGATATTCAGTTGATCAAATAAAACTGTCACCATGGAGTGCATATTATTATAATTAACATCTAATATCATCATTTCATCTATGTTTTACATAACTAGTAGGGTCTAATCCTTCACACCACAAGCAATGTTCAATAATACATGTATCTTAGTAGTGATCAGAAAATAAACGATGAATAGCTCAACTATTAGAGAGAGAATTCAAAGTGGAAAATAAGACAACTCTTTTTCTATATCCATCCACAGGGATAAATTTTTTTTTTTTTTAAATACAATTTTGTTTAGGTAAGTCTAGATAGCATCAAGCCGATCAAGGACCCTCGTTCTCACCTCTCTCCGACTCATACCACATGATGTGCCAACTTTCAATCAATTAATTGAACATCATATAGGACAGTTATACGAGATGATGTCCATGCCCACTCCTTCTAAACCAAACTAATACTATTTTCTTGGTAAACCAGCAGGAGGTTATATCAAAATGACTATGTCAATCCCACTTATTCCCTCTTAGCTCTTAAAGGCACCATTTCATATTCCATAAGTGAAATCAAAGTGGCTTTATCTGCAAATGAATCTGGTGTGAAAAAATAAATAAATAAATGACTCCATAAAAACATTCTAGGAAGTTCAATATATTATTATTGCATATAAAGTACTGTATTGATAAATAAATGTCTCTGTAGTTTACAAAGTGCTTACTTTCCAGATCAGGTTGGTAAATATGTAAAAGGCTTTAAATTTATAATAATACATTTCTTGCTTTTTTTTTTAGTGGGAGGGGGAGGTAATTGATTTGTCTTCAGTAAAAGTTGTATTTCTCTTTGCTTTTCTTTGAAATAAAAAAGTTTAGAATTATTTAGAATGTTGAAGAGTAACTTTAAAGGTAATATTGACAAATTCTTAGTAGCACAGGTTTGGGTTTATTTTATTCATATTTACAGAATAACATGTGAAACAAGGGTCATGTCTTGCCTAATGGAACAATATTATCTCCAGCATTCAACACCACATGAAACTGATAACACATACAGTACAGCTGCATGAATTCAATTGATATAAATCAAGTATGAAACCAGTATTACTCTCAATATGTGAAGTGCAAATCAAATCATGAAAATCATGTTTTATATGTATTTGAACCTACTAGTCTGCATTGTTACACTCTAAAAACTGAAATGTTGAATCACCATTTAAAAGCATGCAGCAAAAATAGACAAAAATGTATATCAGAGGCCCTGTTTTTATAAAGATTTGTGATTTATTGCATTCCTTTGATCAATAGCAAAGTTTCAAATTAAGACCGATTTACTATTATATGTTCAAAATGTATGCATGCTTTTTAAACGAAAGCTGTAACAACCTGAAAACTTGCCCAAATACCGGTAATGTATGCAGACTAGATTCCAAGTATTGTAGTCCCCAGGAAAAAAACATCCATAAATTTGAACATGTATGTAAACAAGTCTACTGCATTTTCACATTTTAGGAGTTTGTGATTGATATCAAACTCAGTTTCAATCAGAGATTTTGAAGATGATATTTTGTAAGATAAGAGATACACTGTATATTGATATGAATGAATTTGGATCATTTAATTCTGATGATTCTATCATATTCGTGTTCATTACTGATGACCAATAATCTCCATGTAATAAACATAATCATTTATACTTTGATGACATAATCATATTCATCATCACTAACCCTTAAATTACATTTGATGAATCATTGCTGAGTGCAACATGAACTACAATTTACAGGGTAAGATCCAGGATTCTGTACAAGGGATGGGGTGAAATAATGGACAATTTATGTTAAACAAAAAATAAATCATAATAATCCTAATTATGATGCCTTCTGGGATCAAAAAGTTAAAGGACTGCACAACAACACAATCAGGGTGGGGAGCTTTTTTTCCATGGATTCAGATTGGTATTAAAAGGGGTGGGGCGTCAACTGGTTGCACCTCCCCTTAAATCTACCACTGACACTTTGGACCTTTAAACATTGAAAGGTGTAGCCCAGTCATCCCTCAAGGGTTGTGGTCATCGATTACCAGAAAACCTGACCAGTGTCACTTCCACCTTGTTATTCCAACTGATATCAAACACTCCCTCTCCTCCCTGAAACCTACACAATACATGTCAGGCCGCAGACGTTTATGTGTCGGTTATGTGATTCTTTCATAGAATCCAGTCATGAATAGGGCGTTTAAAGAGTTTGAATGTACACAAAGCTAGCTGAAGGGTTTCAAAGTTTTTCATCTTTGATTGATTGTACTTCTTGCAAAATTTTGAAATTGTTACTGTAATTGATATAATAGTGTGATAAAGTTTGAGTCACTTTCTTCATAGAAATACATCCATATTCTTTAGTTTACTCTATTTACTATCTTTAATCAACTAAGCTGTCAAGGTATTTCTTTCCATATACCTCAATCTCATCCACCATTATTTAAATATTCATCTTTAAAAGAATGATGCATAGATCTGCTAAAAGATGATGAAATAAGTATTGATTTCGATCAAAATTATATCTTCCTGCTGAAGATTTCCCTTCTTAGGCTCTTTGCTAGTCAATCAACTCTCCAAACATTAATTTCCAACAATTTGGAACCCCCCCCCCCCATACAAAACAAACGTATATTGGAATATTTAAAAGAACAAGGCAAAGAAAAGATTTATCAAAAAAGGAGTTATCAGACCAGAACCAATATGATGGGAATGTATCACACATTTGGTGAGGTCTGGACTAAGTGCACTATTCTTTTTTGAGGGGGGGGGGGGGGGGGGGGGGTCCAGAAACAGTCTGCAATAACTTAATCTATGCAGGACATAAGGGCATTGTATGGAAGCACATCATGTGCCTGATTAATCACCTTTGAGTGAACTTGACCAGAGGATGAAGTTTACATGAACAGGTAATAAGAGCCACCATGTCTCATACACTTTCCAAGAACACCAGTGACACATCAGAGAAGGAGCCTCGAGTGATTAAACATCAATGGTATGGGTTTACAGAGCTTTCTGAAGTATAGCACTATCATATACTTTTATGTCCAGTTAGAGCCAGAAAGGCAATAACTTTGTGCTCTATCTTAAAAGATAGGAGTTAACGCCCCTCTAGCTCCCAGCGGATGGCATGTACACATTTAAAGTTACTATTTAATTTGTTATGTATTACCAAGGAGTTGCTGGTAACTCTTTGGTATTACATGGTACAAATTTGCTCCAAAAGTTTTTTTGTTTTGTTTATTGTTTTAATTTCTGGGTTTTGCTTTTACAGGTGGTAGTGGTAATGCTCTATTATTACACTTCATTCACTACTCTGTTGAATATTAGTTGATTTGACTTGCATAAAGTTGAAAATTATATTTTATTTGTGTATTATCTGCATCCCCATAACAACTGATACATGATTCAGGGATGAATCTGGGACTTTCTTGCTGGGGTGGGGGTAATTTTGTTGAACATTTAAAAATAAAGAATGACCACACTTCCCAGACCTTCATGCACATCGTCATTACCTGCACACAGTGAGTGATATCACATTTTGATGACCATTTACCATGTTTCTCTATCCTTCATAGATCAAAATCACCTTGTGCCATAGTTATAAAAGTTCACATCAAACTAAAAACTAGTTCATAGTCAGGTTGCAGTCTCTTTCCTACACAAACAAGTATTGAATAAATAAACATTTATATGCACATTGTATTTTCATATTCTTTTCATCACATTTTTCTCTTTAATTTCATCTCTGCTCTTTAAGTTTAAAGCAATTTTTCTCTCTTCTCCTCTGTTGCAATAACAGTGACAATGTCACACAAAGGGCACTTACCAGAATTAAAATATTAGCAGAACTACAACTATCATATACAAATCAAGTTTTCAGGCTCTAGTAAACTATGGCCAATAAACATGAGCATGTAGTGGGAAATAAGCATTCAGTGAGCATTTCTGAATTAGTGAGTCATATTTACAAACAAATTCAAGAAGTTGTAATATCTTGAATCTTTATGAAAAGAAATAGCATCAACAAACAAGATTTCTATGTTTTTGTTTGTATATTTGTTTGTTTGTTTTAATCTTATGCTTGCAATATCAGACAGAAATAATATTAACAAAGAAGATCTATGTTTTTGTGTTTGTTTTAAATCTTATGTTTGAAAGAGCAGATATGTCATCCAGTCGATTCTGACAAAGAGGAACCAGGATTAAAGACTTGCAATTACTTTCGAGACACTCCAACCTTCTAGGCTATTCTGTGTTTATTTTGAATTGACAAAATTACTTCCAGTATGGGGAGCTTAAATATGAGTAAAAACAAACAATATTGCCCTCCCACTTGAGAAAGTACATGGTCAAGTGATGGTCATTAGTGGTCCTCAGTGGTCAAATAATATTTGACATAAGGGAATGAAATGAGGGAAAAATTTTATAGAGAAGATTCTCCTTTATTATAAAGAGGGTTTCCCTTCAAACCTCTAGGGTATGTTTGCGTTTATTTTGAATTGACAAAATTACTTCCAGGATGAAGAACTTAAATATGAGTAAAAACAAACAATTTGGGCCCCCACTTGGGAAAAAACATGGTCAGTGGTCACTGGTCAGCTATATTCATCAATGGTCAAATAATATTATGAGAGGAGAGAGCAGGGTCAGTAGTAGTCCAGCCTCTGTACCGTTTTCGTTTAGCGCACCCAATCAGCTGATAAAATAACACACCCTCAACGTTGAAAGTAGACCTAGCCATTCCTCTAAATCTGGGTCCTGAATACGGTCCAGACGAATCTGCCATTCTCCCCCGGAATTCCGGGGGAGATTAACTCCGCCCACAAAGCTAAACACGTTCGATGTACGCTGATTGGACGAGAAATCTGACAATCACTTTGGCGCATTACGTAATTCTCCGCCACCGTCACGAAGCTACTATTCTCATTATAAGGATTCTATACTTGTTTTACATTTTTAGGTTGGAGTGTTTATTACGTTATTGCATTTTGAATGTGTATATGATTAAATAATCCTCTGTTTTTTTAAATAAATTAAAGTTTGGAAATTATGGAGCAAAACATGAACTGAATATTGCAAATTGAAAACAAACTGAGCTATAAATACTGACGTCCTGACGCCTGATATCGAGTTTACACAATCTGTGCTTTTCGAGTTGGCTTTATCGAGTTGGTTTACTGAGTTTTACATTTACATTTCATGATTTTGAGAACTGTTATTATCATCGTTTGTTAACCATAATCTGTAAGAACGTCTGTGGATAATCATCATCGTTTTACGGAGGAGAAGATTGCCGAAGCTTTGAAATATGGAGCTACGAAACTTTGACTGATTGATTCTCGAATCCAACTTTCATGGATAAAACAGTGAAGGGTATTCCGATTCAGTTAAAAGAAACTGCTTTCCAACGGAGCCCTCCCTCTCCACATGATACAAACAAAAACAGTAAACATAAAAACAAAACATGAATGAAAACATCAATACATTTCAATATTTAAAAAACATTTATACATTTGAATTAATACATTGAGCGCACGTGGGATGTACGGTGAGACACCCTAGTTATCAGATTGTCGTGTGTTTTTTAAAGCATGTTAGAGAACCGATATATTAATTGTTTCTTAAAATTGTGACTTGCAACTCTGGACGGACAATGGCAATTTCCGGTGAATGAAAAGGATCATTATTTTTTTTTGTATTCTGTTTTAAGAAATGGTACTTGTTTAAGGTTTTGGGTGCATGGTAATTTCATCTCTGGTTAATTTATGTTCCTCTTTCACCTGGTGATATCAGATTTTCGAAATCTTACCGATTTTTGAGGTAGCGAACTTTTGAGAAAGGTCACACGCGAACTATAGTCACACGTCCATACCTGTAACCAGTGGCGTACGGGGGTGTTTAGAAATTGGATGGCATCATTAAAGGTACTATGTCCCATTTGCAGGCCAAAAAAATGAAAAAGTTAAATTCCAACTGCATTTGAAAGATAATACTAATTTAGAACTTCCCTAAAAAAGGTGGGGCTTGAAAATGTCTTCAAGTGGGAAAATAACGACTATTGGTTGTCAAATTGACTTTAGGGCTATAGAGCCCAAAAGTAATAGCCTTGATTTTCAGACAATTGCACCGAATGGTCATACGTTTTATGCTGCGCAAAGATTCAATCAGTTTAATCTTGGCCATCAAAAGAAGTGGGTTATTGATGTAGAGAAATGCTCATGTACCCTTTACAACTCTTTTCTTGTATGTTATTACCAAAGAAGAAAAAAAGCCAGTCAGTCACTCAATAGTGTCTGATAGTGAAGTCTAGCAATTAAACGGGTTTCCTTGCATAATTTGAATATGAGGACACTGCTAACGTTTAAATTTCACAGATATGACATACATGACATACTCATAATTCCTGCAAAGTTCTACAGCATTTGAGGTTGGCTGCAAAAGGGACATAGTACCTTTAATGTGACCCCGCGAGGTAGCGAAGCAACCGAACAGGAAAGGGTGTCGGAGGGGGTTATTCCATCCAACGTCGTGAATTTCGATATCCTTGCTTAAAAAACTGTGCTTTTCCTGCATAACAAGTTTTTCAAGTTTCTTTATTCTCTCCACATTTTATAGTAAATTAGAGACAGACATATGAAATAGAAATCATATGGTAATGGTATATTATCGTTACAAAAAACTCTATTCACGTGTCCGATTAAGTAAAATGTGAGGAACCTATTGAAAAGCATTGCTTGTAGGTTATAGGTCCTTGATAAAATAGGCATTGTAGATTATAGGCGTATAGGCCTACATGACTTGTAAGAAGCCTTCTTGAAGTTGGAGGGGGGGGGGCATTGAAGCTCTCATCCTGAAAATCACCAGCGCGATGCGTGCAGTCCCTTTATGCTGGGAACCAGGGCCTTGGAAGCTCTGGGATTCTAGATTCTCTCTGGTGCAATATCAGCCTTATTTTAGTGCATTTTATGACATCTTTTCAGAGCAATTTACAAGCAATTCATTATGAATTAAAAAGCACCAAATGGAAATTGTAGACATAATGGGCAGTATAGCCATGAGAGATAAGGTTTTGTTCTTCGATATTTAACAGTTGCATCTTACCGTGGACAAGTGCCTTCGCGGCGGAGCGACTTCCAAAGTAGGGGGGGGGGCACCTACAAAAAGGGTACTTTCCGGAAAAAGGGGCACCCACACTAGGGAAACCTCAAAGCACAAATATACAATTTATAGACAATGGTAGGCCATATTGTGCCCTACATTGTGATTAGATTATCAGGGATGATTTCATCGTTTGTTTCTCTCTTTAAATTGCCCAAAATACTGCTTAATCATTATACTTTGCAGTTGGGTGTGATGGTCTGAACATTTATTCGTGAGCGAGCGAGCGAGCAAAAATGTTAAGATTTGTGAAGTCGAAATGTGAAACTTGAATTACATCTTATATTTATAAAGATGAAAAACAAATCCTAATCATGAAAGACTTAAAAGATCTTTATATGAGAAACAAAATCATAATAACTTCAAATGCGAGCATAGCGGTTGAGCTTTGGGTGAAATCGAAGAAAAAATGTTCTTAGTCACTTTAAACTATTATGGTAATAAGGGGTTTTCTGCCATACAAGTTTGGGGATCGATATCTCCCCCCCCCCCCCCCCCCCCCCCGGTTCCTACGCAAGCGTTGTAGATGGAAAACTGTGAGGCAGTAGAGAAAAACGTAATTTAGAAGGGGAATTTATATAGAGTCACCTGGTTATTTGCACGGCACAGCTGAACAAAACATCAAGTGTATGGATATAGTTATTTATTCGAGAATATGATACACGAAAGCTCACGCTGCATAAGATTACTTGGAGAAAACACAAAGATAAATGTTACAGAGTTTCCCAAAAGTGAAATTATCATTTCAAGAGTTCAGCGGGAAATCCGGAAACGTCTTTTCTCTCTCTCTCTTTTTAAATTTTTTAAAAAATATTTTTAAAAAAATTGGGGGTGGACAGAAACATTTAGGGTGATTACCCCCCCCCCCCCAAAAAAAAAAAAAACCTCTGCATATGCGCATGCCTTTAGCAAACATTTACGGCATTTCCAATCTACCAAATCGGAGTGGATCGTTATATTTACATAATGGAATGATTCCCCACACTTTGAACATGCCGAAGAGCTTTTTGATTTCGTTTCACTGGCTTACTTTACTTGATCCCCATATCAAAACATGAAAATCAACATTAATTAAATCAAAAAAAATATAATACCAATAAGATGAATGATGTAGATTGTAGAATATAACGTCTTTTATTATTATTATTATCATTACTTTTTTTTTATCGTTTTTTTTTGTCGTTGTCATTATTGTCATTATTATTAAACTTATTATTATTCACAATTTAGGTTTATTCCGCCATTTAATTGGAATATGAATTATGCTCTACGAACGTCAAAATTAACATGTCCAAGATAAATGTTAAGATATAATTTACATATTCTTCTTCATCCATCCGTCTCTTTCGTCCGCAGATCTCCGTTCATTCTAATTTTCACCACTTCCCACTTAATATATTGCCTCATATTAGACTATAAGTGAATGAAATTACCAAGGCCACACTTACAATACTGTTTACAGACTAGGTTTTTCCCGTTATAATTTTAACATGAATAATGCTCTATACAAAATATACTCGCTTCATTTAGAAGACTTATTTCTAAGTGCGAAAGGTTTATCATTTTAAATCCAAGAGATTTTTGAACCGGGCACAAACCTTTCAGATAAAGAATATCAAGAGGCTTAATATTTTTATTAAAATTCAAGTTTAACGGATAGTCCAAAAAGCACGAGAAAAGAGGAACTAACTAGAAGCAGAGCTTGTTGAAGTGTTAGTTCCTCAGATGCTGTTTTACAATATAACATGAACAAAGTATGCTTTGAAAATCAATAAATAGAAACAATATGTAGCTAAGAAATTATAGATTTTTTTTTTTGGGGGGGGGGGGGGAGGGGATTAAAAGAGAGGAAAAAATGGAGGAAAATAGTAGAAGGCAAAAAGAAAGAAAGATACAAAAAAGGGAAAATGAATGATTGCAAACATTTTAAGTCTGAAGAAGAATTTGGAATTTAAGTTATAGAAATTAAGAGAATATGCGATATGATAGACTAATGTCTTTCGTCCACAGATCTTCGTTCTTATGTCCCCCTCCTAACCCCTGAAGTATTCCGACCCCCCCCCCCCCCCCCCCCTGTTCAGATCATCACATGATGTTCCCAAACAAGATTTCCCTTTTTCCCGTCCTTCGGGAAAAATAAAGACGTAAGAATGATAATAATCTTGGTGGTCCAAATGAGCTCAAAGCTCAATACGCTCCAAAGAAAATATGAAAGTTTGCCATGACATATAAATCAAATTTGGCTGTGGCTCATCATTCCAACGATTACGAGCCATGAACGAAAGAGAATTGTACAGTAAGGACATAATTATTTATATTTCGTTTCATTTCATTTCATTTATTTCATTCTCCATAAAAACATAAAAACATACAAACATGGTGTACAGATAAAAGATCGATTACAAGAAAAATACAAAGGGAAGGAGCAAACAAAATTTTATGGGAATGTGGGGTTAACAAAAAGGGCAATTAGCCTTATGAACGTCAACCCCTTAAAAAGTATACACTGTATTGTTGAGAAAAGAAAAAAAGGAACAGGAAAGCGGAGAGAATCACACCAACACAAAAGAAGAAAACAAAAAAAGGAAGAAGAGAAGGGGAGGGGGAATACATTAAAAAGTGCATTAACTGAAACGTAACGTCATTTATTTTGAGATTGAATACAATAATAAAAGATGGGATTTATACATTCGTTTAAAAATATTCAGTGAAGTAGAGTTTTTTTTATATTAAATGGGATATTTTTCCACAAAACTGGCCCTTTGAAAAAAACTGTATTTTTTGAAACATTTGTACGGATTTTAGGAAAATGAAAATTACCAGCATTACGGGTTTCATAAGAATGTATTTCATAATTGAAAGTAAATTTACATGACATGGAACTTGGCAATAATCCCTTAGAACACATAAACACAAATATAGCAATAATTTTATATCATAAACATTTAGAAACTTTAATCGTTGAAAAAGTGGCAAAGTGTGGGCATTGAACGGGGCATATGTTGTTTCCAATACCTTGGCGTTTTGATGTTGAATTATGCGACCTTCATATCATTATCATTATCATTATTGATATTATCATTATTTCGTTTCTGCATTAACAAAATTCAAAATACATATATGATCATATCATAATATAGTCAATTGAATAATAATTATATACCTTTATTCGATTCAATTCAATATACCTTAGTTGAAAAATCATTTCATCTTAATTGACAAATGCAGGAGACCACCATCTTAAGTTTACCGCTGATTTATTCAAGCAACGAGAGATATTAAATGGCAGTGATATGTCAGAATCTTATTGCATTCAGGCAATACTACAGTTTGCATATGAGAGATCAGGGAGTCCTGATAGTATTTGGCCAAACACATACATGGACTTCCACCCAATGTTTTCAGTGTTTTCCATCGGAGCAGTGCGTGTAGAGTTTCAGCATGGACCTATAATACTGTAGGTCCAAGGTTTCAGACAGGGCTTCCCTAATTCTTATACAAACAAAGCTCGACGATGTTACTAATGCATATTCATTAGGGCAAAAGCGAAGGCACTACGTCAGCATACATTAGCGTGAACCTTTGACCCCCGACACTGGCAGATTCGTCTGGACGTTCGTGTGGACGGAAATTTGTGGATTGCGCGATCAGTGGAGAGACCGCGATATGTGTGGGGGATAAAAAGAACGAACGGACTGAATCTGGACTAGGTCAGTAGGGGAATCAGATGGGGTACAAACTTTATGGAGAGGGAAGGTTGATTTACAGACCAGAATCAAGAAAGGAGACAGGGATAAAGGCAAGATGTGGGCACAAAATATATACCTGCAAGGCTAGCCATTAAATCATATGTTAAGAACAAGAAGGTTGTACATTCATATACTTTAGCACATACTTGATGCCCTTCTGGCTCTCAAGTTCTTAACCAACAAAATACCATTCATTTTCATTGCCCAGACAAATGTTGTTCTGAATATTTGAATATGTTTCCTCTCAAATCCCAAACTTCACCAGGTCTTTGTGTTTGGCAATTTTTGTCTGGTAAGAAAAAGGCCATTAACTAAGATCAGTTTTACATTACTGTTTAGCTCCCATTGAAAAATATGATACATTTACCTACATGACAAGGACATCACTAAAGACATCTAGGTTTAGACACAATACTGAATGCCCCCCCCCCCAACCCCCCAAAATATAAAAATAGAAAAAGAAATGACCTGACCATTATATTTTGAATTGTTCTGAAACATCTATCCATAATATTGTGGTTAGTCACATTTATCAGAACATGATGTTTGTCTAAAGTGATAGGGAATGTCATAAATTCAGCGTGTCCTTGAATCTCTCTGCACTTTCCTGTTCTCATCATGTTGCTTCTTCATAAATTGTTCAGAATTGACCTGTAAATTAGACTTTCAACCCGACTCTAACTACCCCGTCAGGAGAAACTGTGCACCTGCACATGAGTAGATAACTTGAAGACATACAACTTAATTCATTTAAATATAAATAGAAAGGAACAGATAGAAGCTGACCACACATGTCAATACAGACATCATGTACTGAATGTGGTTTATTAGATTTAAAATGACACATATATTGTCAAGTTATTGAACAAAAGATAAATGCAGACATCACCTACTGCATCTAAAATGGTTAGGGTAGAATAGGATGTTCTTAGACAATCTTTGACAAGATTAAGACAATAGAACTTGATTTATATATAAATTTCAGACAATAAGATAGAAATTAGACACATTTCATTCAGAAATAGATAAGTTGTAAGTCTGTCCGACAATTACACAAAAAAGGAAACTCATTTTTCTTCTTTTAACAAAACAAATTTGTATCTGCTTATGATTATTGCCATTGGTAAATCATTCCATAAAATTCATAACAGTGAAAAAACAAATTTCAAGATGGACAGCAAACCATTAATTTCAATTTCAACTACAAGTTATGCCAGGATGGACGTCCCCTTAAAGGGATCGTTTAACAATGTTAAATCTGAGAAGCATGGCCCCACGTGTTATTAGTGTCTGTGATATGGTGTAATATCGAAGCCCTAAAAAAATTGCGCTTCCAAATGATCAAGAAGTGCCTCAAAAAAGTAAAAATCTTTGAGTGACCGGTTTTACCATACTCGTTTTCCCCAATAGACTGTATTTGTAATTTCAATCATAAATATCTTGATAATCAGACAGGCGATCAGCTTGTAAAAGTCATGGGGTTCCTGACTGACCTAAGGGTTTAGAATTATCATTGCAGCATGAGCTAAATCCAGGATTTTGTTTCAGAATCTGAGACAAAGTTACCGGATCCCTTTAAACTTAAAGATATAGACGACAGATCAGTGGCATAGCATGGATCCATATTTTTAAGGGGCACTGGTCTTACTCATTAGATTGAATGCAAAAGTAAGAGAGTCATTACCTAGGAGGGGGGAGTAATATTATATCCTTAGTACCGTTATAACCCCCATGCCAACTTACTTTTTTTCTATCGCTTTTTCTGATTTGTTAACTTTTATAATTTCGTTGGCTATTTGATGGGGGTTAGCATACATGCCCCCTGTAGTTACACAACATAGGCATGTACATGTAATGATTTCAGCGGTTGACATAAAAAAAAACTTTGGGAGTTCAATTCTTAACTATTATTGGTTTATAAAGGAATTCAGTTAAACTCTCAATGATTTTAATTTCAACTATTTCAATTATTATTTGTATATTACTGTGACAAAAGATTTTCAAAATTAAATTACATGTCTGAGATGACAACATGTGTAATGTATGAATAATACTGAGTCTAATAATGTTTTTAGAATGAGACATCAATTAGTTTTACCTTGATGAATCATACTTCCAAGAACAGGTGCATCTACCATTTAGGAGAACATTTTATACCCCCATTCCTGAGTCACCAATATTACCAGTATTTCTGGGAAGGGGGTAAGGATAGGTAATGAAGGGGTACTGGATCCAGGATTTCGTGAAAGAAGGGGAAAGATATCCTGAAAATGTCAGGGGGAAATGGGCTGGTTATGCCCCCTAAATCCACCAGAAGGGGTAATGGTTGTAAAACGGAAAGGTTATTTTTTCTACATGAACTCTGTAAAAAAAAAAACTGACAGGTATACAAAACTGCAGACCACTACAAAATATTTTTATCTCCATGATAAACCTGAACAAAATATGAAGATTTATAAAGAGTCCTTCAACATTGCCTGCTTCCAACTTTTGTTATACTTCAATGTCTACCAAATGTTATCCTCCAATGTCTACCAATGCCCCTTCAAAGGACCATCATGATCCTGAGTTTGTCCTGGTGGTCAAATAGGTTTATGAATCCAAGTAAGAGAACATGACAAGGTAATTGAATAGGATTACTCCCACTCTCCCTAAGGTTAATAACATGAGATTTCACATAATTTCAATGACCAATGGTGTAGTCTGGCTTCAAGGGAGAATATTTCCATACTTGGCCAATTCTTTTGCGTGTTATTGTTACATCAATATCGTCAGAAACATATTTGATATATATATATATACATATAATGGTATGCAGATTCGTTTAAGTTGTAAAACACTTTGTACAAAGTGCAATAAACAATGAGATGATGATTACTTAGATTAAGATACTCATCATGTTATAAGTAAAATCAAGCAAATTCTATCAAATGTGATTGAGTACATGTAGATAGCTTTATTTCAAGTCAAGTTTCAGAGATGTGACATTTGTTACTATTGATTTTTACCATATGAAAAAAAGGAAACTAATGGTGGAAACGAAAGAAGCAAAGAGAGGCTTTATACTGAATAATCTCATCTCATATGAATTAGAAGAAGAGAGAAAGAAAAAAAAAACCCTGACAAGAAATTTTGCACATGAAGACCAACATATCAAACCTTTAGTGCATAAACCTTGCATATCAAATCTTTATGATGATCCCTGTCCAGTCAGGGAGATTTACAGGATGAGAGTGTGGGAACATGGACCTCCTACCTCTTCAACATGATTAGTTACCATGGTAATGATGTTCTGGTGGTCATCATGAGAGATAGGGGAGGAGTGGACTGAATTTCATGACTGGGGATTTAAATTTAAAATCCATGGTCATCATATTATGGGAACCAGAGTTGGAAACAGTAAGTTGAAAATAAAGATGAAATCATCAAACAACATTTGCTAAATGAAGGCCATATGATACTCTTGCTCATTATCAAATAACAGTATTTTTTTCATCTGGTAAAAGGTCTGGAAACTCCTTAGCACAATCAACTGCATTTGTATTATTTGAAAAAGTAAAAGAACCTTCTTCTCCTGGAAGAGAAACTCTAGGAGGGAACAGGTGGAATGAATATTTAAAAAAAAAAAAATCTTAATTACATTTCTGAAGGAAAATTAATAGTGATTAAATTAAGCATACATATCTAAGTCTGTTTCTAATCATCATTGCCTGCTAAATGAACATTTGTTGGAAAATGTCATGCAAATGCATTGATTTGATAGATAATAGGTATAAGCATAATTCTTCATTATTTTTTTCTTCTATTTATGAGTACATTTCTGGTAACAATTTGGGGAAATCTAAGCATTTCTCAATAATATATTCCCCTTTAACTTTTAAAGAGCATTTTCAATGTTTTCATATATCTATTTGGATGGATTTCATTTAAACCATAGGTCAATTTGATAATGTCTTTAAGTCAATAACTCATCTTATCAACAACTTTTTTTGAAATGTTTTTGTCCAAGGTAAATCAAAAGCCTGTTCAGCAATATGCATTAGTAGGCATAAATCTTTGGATATTCATGAAAATGCAAGAAAATTACTTTAAGAAGTATTCTTCCCAATTAAGTGCAAAGCCCTGAAGATAAAAATGGTGATAATTTAATTGTTTGGAGACAAAAGGCCTGAAAATCCCTGATGAGAAAAGCAGGGTTTGACCAAAACTTGCCCCCTCGTTATGATGATAGAGTCATTGGGAGATGGAAGGCGCGAATTGCAGTAGTCTCAATCTGAACCCCACTGTAAAGTTTCTGGAATAAAGGCTTACGCTCTGGTTCTGCAAATTTTGATTACTGTATTTCTTTTATCGCTTGGTATATTTTATGATAATCCTTTACATATCAATTATGCAATGAAGGGGAGTTCACCCTTTTGAAAAATGTTACATATTGTTTTCTTGGAAAGAATATGTTGTTCCCATGAATGTGTGACAGAATGCTTAAAATGTATCCATGGTTTTTGTTTATAATAAATCCTTGTAAAAAGTTACATTAAAATACTCATGTTTTTTAGAGGGGTGTCCTCATTTTTGTTGTAGTTCCATATACATGTAGATCTTCTTTCCCCAAAAATGAAATATTGATACACTTGGTATGCATAATTATTCTTAACTTGATATGGGGGGTGTCAAAAGAATGTATTTTTGGAAGTAAACATGATCCTGTTGATGTAATCCAGAATTACATGAAATATTTGACCTCAACTGACATGACATGAATCTGGAAATAACTGATTTTCATTGAGCCATTAAGTTCGAGATGGTTATGCATCAATTGTTAAGTATGTCTGGTATGCCTGATTGGATAGATTTGAAGGGGGAAGAAAAAAAAAATTTATTCCGACATGATCCCCCCCCCCCAGAAAACAAATAATAATAATAATTAATCACCCCACAAAAATCATATTGAACAGGAATATGATAATAACTCAACATTATCATAGAGAATGTGGGCACACATAAAAATGTATTATTCTGAATTCTTATCAATATAACAAAATGACCGTCAATTATCATGATGTGTATGGACTTGTACATGTATTATCAAATATATACATAATTATGAATAGATAGGGGGAAAATTTAATCATCCTAACCCCCCCCCCCCTCCCCCCAGAAAAAAAAGGATTGATCAGGAACACTAAAATGATAATAATAATAGTAATTCTGAATTCTTGATATAGTATAAAATCTATTGTGGATTTTCATGACACTATTCTGTAACTTTTGATAAGGGGTGAAACTTAGAACAGTCTGAAAGCTAGAAAGTTTGTGTCTGGTCATTTGCCTGTTAATTCTAGGCCAGGGTTGACCACACTCTAATGGCTTTAGCTCATGTTTCTCATATGATATGAAAAACACATTTTTCATATCTAAGAAAGTCAAGATTTATATTAATCCAAAATATAGCATAAACATGGAAAAAGGCCAGAACACCATAATTTCTTCATCATTGTTTGAAACAGTATCTGATGTTATTTAATGAGCTAGGGCAAACTGTAGAAAATCTGATCTCGAAATAAATGTAGATCATCAAAACAAGCACCTTGTAGCTTTGTAATACAGACAATTCTAGGAACAGGGAGTGATTAGTATGATTATATAATTTATAAAGATAAAAGAAGAATACCGGTAATTAAAAAAAGATCCATATTCTTCACCAATATTCTGTGCCATCAAGTTCATGGTAATATACCTTAAATTAACTTTCAAGAGTACAATTTTTTGTTTAAATAAATGACTCTGTTGTCAGATCATGAACTGTAATATCTTCACATGGAAAAAAAAAAATCCAAATACATGTAATTGTTTCCGTTTAAACTTTAAAGATAACTAGATGTTCATGGTACAAACATACTCAACATCATCAATATCCTTGTGCCAGTTTGTATAATGTGTTAATACATAATTATTCTCAATCAAAAAGTTCAAGTACCTTTCCGTTCACACATATCTTTGAAATATCATGCTTCCTTCTCATTTCTTCTGGTGGCGGTGAATTCATTTTTAAGCAATCAATTTCTGACCCCAGAGACCAGATCACTGGGACCAGATTCGAGGGTAGAAAAGGAGGTGAATAAAATAATAACTTAACAAGCTGTTACCCCATTAGTTGGGTAAAATGCTGAGAAAATGATGCTTATGAAGTGATTTCATTTGGGTATGTAGGAAAGGCAGTCTAGACTAAGTCCCAAGAGATGAAACGATCTGAGATATTACTCAAAACACAATGGAAAGGAAGTATTTCATGATAATTAATTTTTCAAGTTCAACTTTACAAAAAGGAAAAGAAAAAAGATCAACTACTTTTTTATAATTAAAACTATGAGGACATGAGGTATTAAATATGAAAAATCATTTAACCTAGGTAGAGTCATTCACCTTAAGAAGCCCATTTTCACGTCAAGCAAAGCTTCCAATGCAATTGAAACCAGGTTCGCGAGATTAAACGGTAAAACAGAATCACAAAGTGGGAGTCCATCAAGAGACTCCTGATAAATTGCAATACTGATGAATTAATTATATCATTATTATTCGGCACATATATTCAGTACTGAATGAATGACATAAAGCAATTACCACCAACAACAATAACTACCTTAAGAACCTTAAATAATGTATTGAAATGTACATTGCATTTTGTACTGTATTATTTTATACTATTGTAATATATGTATGAAGGAAATCAGATCTGGATTGCATAGTGACATTAATGGTGATAAATCAATAGCAATTGAGTCTATTTGGGACTTTATGTTAATTAGGAAAATATTTCTTTTGCTGCAATAATGGTCAACCATCTATTCAACCCAGTAATTATACTTAAAAATGGATCTAACCTTGTATGAGGCTAGGAGCCAACTCTAAGCCAAGCTACAAGCTTGATGTATTGTAACCATGGTAACATACTCCATTCCTCAGTATCCTTGGCATTACTACAGACCAAAACCAAAACAAGGGGGTGGAGAAGTTTGCATTCTTGTGTAAGAGAAGGAACTTGGACTATACAAGCTGGTAGAAGGGCAAAACTTAGAAACTGAGCTAAACATTAAAAATATGTATGTATATGTCTAATGTATTTTTGGTTGACTATATACATTCAGGGGTAAAAAGGAACTGGTGCTGATATAAAACAGCTTAGGAATGATTTGAAATGCATATTTATTCAAAGCTCACTGTCTTTCTTCTAGCTATACCAGGTGCAGGCCTAGTTTTCTCAAACATCAATCCCTACTATATTATTGCTTAAAATTCATTTTCAGGAAACCCTTCTCTATAAAGCCCTTTCAACATTATTTCCTTGAAGTCTTCTTTATTACTTTGGACTCAGTTGAGATCCAAGCTTCAGGCTAAATAAAATTAATTCCTAGTTTTCTTGTCCTCTCCTCCTTCTATTTATAGGCCTGCCTTAATTTATTCTTATTTGACATTTTTGCTCTGAAATGAAATTATATAAAGTATGAGCAGACCTAGACGATATTACCAATATAGCGCAATTGCTCCTTGTTCTGAGACTTTTGCTAATGTTGCATGTACAACTACAATCAAAATACCGGTAGAAGTAACAAAATCTGGGTTGAAATTGACCCAATAGCACTTCTCTGTTAGCAAATCTCAAATCTCAATAACATGGTAACCTCTCCTCATAAAAGAAAATACAGGTTAAAATTTAGGAATTTAGTTCACTAGGCTTATTACCCTGATATTCCTATTGAACGGGATATGTTTTCATCAAGATCTCACAATTGGATCACTGAGCTGATGTATGATGTGGTCTGCAATCTACACACAAATGGGATGTGTTGCGGTTTGCTTAAAATGCACCGAGAGTGAAACAATAAATATTAGTTTGTCGATATCGTCAATCGCCACTGATCCCTCACCCTTTAGAAGGCTTGCTGTGTGGACAGCTGTGGGCAAGGATTAATCGTCACCATTTGAGGGAGCTGTTGGAAGAGCCGGGTGAGAGATTTTAACTTCCTTGTAAAAACTTGATAATCGGGACTTGAAGCTAAACATCAAACACAAGCAATAGTCAACTTTTCACATTTTCTAATGTCTCCTTGAAATCGACCAAAAGTCACAAACAAGTATAAGTTTGTTAATACATCAGTCTATCTCCTTCAAAATCATTACCTTTATCATCTACCAGTACATTATTCTCATCTCCATCACCATGACAACAGCTGACTCTTAATCATATTCACTATATATACACCTCATGTTAATATATATACATCTAATATTATATACAGCTTATATTGTAATATATACATCTTGCACTGCACTATATAGAAACACCTTACATTTCGTTTATTCTACAATACTTCTTTAAAATGAGCTCCAAACTTTCTACAGATTTGTTCAGATATAGTTTGTTTCAGTTACTATGGATACCACAAGGGCACCTTCATCCCTCTAACTGCATCCCCGAATCTCACTCTCCATCCTTTCAAGGAACACACAACAAATCTTCTGCAAACATGCTTCTATTGAAGGAAGGGTTACTGACATACCTTTAGACTTTGTGGACAATCATTACAATCTTTCTAAACTTCAGATTGGATGACAAAAAGACTAGAGGGACATTTCATCGCCACGACGACCCGCACAAATTGGGGGGAAAAACAGAAAAGTAAGTACAATGCCTGGCAGATATTTTGAGGGAGAAAGCAGAGGAATCTGCAAGATACACACGTAAAATGGTGGTTACAGGCAAACCGGGGACATGAATATACAGGGCATTATTTGGAGAAGAAATGACTTTAAAGCCACAAGTAATAACGCATAAAGACCACCTTCGGATTAGGCGAAGAGAGACGCGTTCGCACGTTGACGAGACTGTTTCTACAGGGATCAGTTGCGTCTTGTGAAACTTCCGCAGCTGTGAAATCTCGGACACACACTGTATGAACACCTTATTTAGTGTTACTAATGCAATGAACTTAAACCTCATATGCACATCAAAGCACTGAGATTTAATGTGTAGATTTTTAAAACTTTTATTTACTATATATATATGTTTTAATGTAAGTCAGTCGAGCAAAAAACTTGTACATCCAGAAAGAAATGGAAAAGTTGATAATTGCCCCTTCCATTTCAGTTTAGGAGACTTTAGTTTTGCACAAGGCTAACCTACTACAGGTTTATTACATAGAAGAACAACACCAAATTGTGGGGAGGAAGAGGGGTTTACAAATTTTCTCATGAAACAAAAGGAATATCATCTGTAGAAAACAAAAATTGCTAATAAATGCAATATATAAAATGAACAAAGAAGTGCAAGAAGGCCAATACAAAGTAAACGTAAGAATATGTAATTTCTGTGGCAAGTAAGGAGCAACATCAGGGTTACCTTTTTTCACAGAAAATGTTTTCCTCGTTCTGAGTAGAGTTCCGAAACCATCAAAGCCCCTAATTCGCCAATAGGCATGGCCCATTTGTCGACACTTGGTTGTATATTTTGATGAGGGTTTCTAGGCTTATACTCTTCCTTCCTTTGATCAGGTAATACTCCGTCCTAACTAGATGGGAATCATGTTCACCCGGAACACTTTTTAGTTTTTTTTTAAAGATGATACAAAGTTTGTTAAAGAAAACAAAAATGTAAAAGAGAATACATGTACCATATTAATATACATTTAATGAAATATCTGACACAATGTAACTTGCAGAAAACTTGCATAAAATACTTACTTTGGAATTTGCAAAAGACAAAAAGAAAAGAAAAGAAAGAAGATCACACCATATTAATTAAATATTTGGTACTGTGGAACAGGCACAAAATTAGTTTCAAAGGAAACCATGCCTTTGGGTACCGGTATCTCTCAAGATGACCCATGGCTATAAAAGTTATAGCTTAAAGCACAGCAGGGGAACTAAACTCATTGGAACTCAGCAATGTATACCTCTCAGATTTAAAAAAAAACTAAATATATAAGCAAATTCATTAACACACAGTTCATTAATATAATTTGACACAATACAGAATATCCTATACAATTAGATTTCTAGTGGTGACATTCAATTATTAGCAATATTTTTTATAGATGAATTTTAAATAAAGATCAGGATGCACTGGATTTGTATGTACTTTTTCAAGATTGAATTAAACTTATTAAAAAGGAGGGATGAGACATCAACAGGATATAGTCCTATTTATGAGGAAGTTCATAGCCTTTTTCCTGATATTAATGATTAATCTAATAAAGAAAATTACACAATTATTCAAACAAATCTTGTGTAACCTTGTCTGAGTGGATGAACTACTTCATATGCAATGCATCTGTAAAACATTTGCCATGATAGTTACAGCCTCCCTCCCATCTATGTTCTGAAAATAAAGTCTGAGTCAGATCAGGAGTTCTATAAAGTGAATGTTTCCATTGCTTGAAGCAGAATAAAAGCAATTTACTGTCCCATCTATCAACAAGCCTGTTAATATGGTTCAATGCCTGGATACCCCTATGTAATCACAGGGAGATGCAGGGAAATATTGTTCTTACCCTCCCCATTTTGTGTGTACACTCATTCACTATGTCCTAGAGTTCAACATAATTAGACATATTTCATATTTTTTAAATACTGATTTTGTCATAAAGTTTTGTTTTTATCTGCCCTATAGTTTTCGGTCGTGATGATTATTATCTTTGTTTAGCCATTATGTGTGGAAATTGTTTCTTTAATTATTTTTATATAATTTATGGATGGATAAACTGTATGATGGAATTTGTTTTGAAATAAAGAACCCTGTTGAAGGGGAAAGATAAATGATAATAATTAGATATATACCTGGTAAATATTGAAATAATCAACCCACTGGCTACTGAAATCCCTTATTAGCCTAGGTTTCATATAGGATTCAACTTTCCCATAGGGAATGGGTTAACCGTATTCTATAACATCAGAGAATTGGATTCAGGATTGGTAGATATTGAGGGGAGAGAGGGTCTCCTTCAGATGCCCTGTCGCCCCTGTAATGGTCCGTATCTTCCAGATCTTTTTTCCAGTGCCTCCCCTCCCCCCCACCCCTCCGATTTGTTCACCTTTTCCCCTCTTTATCTTGTTGAGGTTTACTAATGATGGGGACCTTACGCTCTATGTCAATACACTTGTACACATTTACCTACATCATGGATAAATAATCTCTTGTTTTCATGCCCTGTAAACCCAGACATCTGAGGGAAATTCCAGTGATATGAGCAAGATTTCTCTCATTTTTTTATGCTGGACTGGCGATCACTATCATCCCTAAAACATTGTCACATCATTTCGCCCTTCTGTTTTTAGATCATCATGATCATTATCATCACCTTGCAAAGTTGAAAGATGTATCATTTCTCTTCTTCTCTCTCATATTTTTTTCTTCAAGTCTCTTCTCTCTGCCCTTCTTGATCAAATAATCAGTTTAAATGATGACATCACTTTGTAGAACCACAATGATTTCTACTGTTCAGAGTTTTAGACCATGTTTTATAGAGTGATATCTACCTTGTTCAAATACCCCTATACTTCTTCCATATGATATATGATTACTAATGATGATGGAGAGGCTTTAGAACCATTCACTTCATTTACCTAAAAAGTCATTTAACCACAAGAAATTGTCATTCTATTTGTGTGTGTAATTTTCTAGGGAGAGCGTATCAATTACATTTTTTTAAATTCACATTCATAAATCATAATTCATTAGTGCTAAAATAATAATAGTATTGAAAACTTTTAATAACTTTTTAATTATAATTACCCCCTCTACAATTTAATTACATTCTAACTATTGCCACTTTTGAACCCCTTGCAATGTGTCAAATGAATTCCCATCCTTTTTTTCTTCAATGAGATGGCTAAAACTAAGTACATGGGATACAAGTAAAGTGCACTTTGATTTGGCATACCATCAAAAAGAGGGCACATGGGCATTACAATATAATCCAACATTCAATTAATGTCCTTTTAGCTCTCAGAAGTCTGCAAGGTGATCTTCCTGATTTAGCCGAAATAGTAAATTACCTTCTATCTTGCTAAAGGATAATGAAAGGGTTATCCACATACACACTGAAAATTTGAGGTTGAAATTCAAAATAGAAGCTATATATAAGCTATATCCAGTCATAAACAGCAAGTAAACGTTTATTACGGGCAATCAATTCTAAACTCCCAACCCTAAATCATTCTCTAATCAGAGTTGTAAGTATTATTCACCTCCAATGTCATAACTCATTGCCTTGGCTTATTGAAAGTGTCAAGGTAAGGGCCAGCATCAGATGTTAATCCTATCGAGTCGACGCTTCCGGAAATATCTGATAATCCAAAATTATGATGTGAATGCACTATGACTGAGTGGTGGTGGAACTACCTTGACGAGCTCCTAGTTACAACTTACAAGTTGTATATAAGTTTTCAAGAAGAGCTTAGAGGATGTAGGACCTATGACGGGTCTTGTTTTTCATGGATTTTCCACAATCCATGTCTTTATTCAAAGTTGTTATGTAATACCACTTAAGCTCCTAAATATGACATTTTTTGTGACAGACACAGTTTTCATATTTTATTTTGTTCAATAATCGACATGGTGATATAATATGTGTTTCCATTACAAATGAACTTGACAGAAGGTATGTCTCTCCTCTCCTCCCCCCTCTCTCTCTCTCTCTCTCTCTCTCTCTCTCTCTCTCTCTCTCATCATCATCTCCTTTGGACCTTAGAGTGAAGGTGAAGAATAAACTAGGAAAAAAAAACATAAAAACTTGTGGATCTCTTTATTCTGGCCAGCTTTCAGCATATGTTCCCATCTACAGCTTTGTCAAATGTTGAACACTTGTCAGTGTTTATCAGATGAATACAAAATTTATGAATGATAAAGGAAGAAACACAAATTTCCTAAATCAATAGATGTCAAACAGAAGAATCGAAAGTGAATATGAGTTTTAGAAAAATAAAGTGTAAACATTGAGCTTTGAGTATATATATATATATATATATATAAAAGAGAGAAAAAATGTTGACAAACATACAAAAGAAAAGTAGAAGGGGGGGAAATAAGGTAGATGAATCAATAAGATTAGGCGAAGTAGAAGATGCCAAGAAATGAAGACATTCTTCCATGTTAACTCTCATCCTCCGCATACCGCTCATCCCTTCCATCCCATCCTATCCCCATACCTTCACCGGATGCCACCGGTACCAGACCCAAATTTGCTGGCATCTGGTTTCCCCCAGATCCCTAACGAGATGAAATCTCCTCGCAAATCTCAAAAATTGAACCAGAATATAGATTTAAAGAAAGGGATCTTGTGACCTTGAGCAAAATGTGTTTATTTGATCAAGGTGTTTATTCCAAACTTTTTGTTGGGTTCCATGTCGATGTTGCCTCGCACAAAAAAAGCGTACACTCGCAGCTGGTTTATAGGAGCTTTGGTTTCTGTCTACCCGATTCCCAGATCTTCCTTGGATGCGATTGTCACTCTTATTTAGAGTGATTGCTAGGATATCCACACTCTGGTAATATTTAATGATTTCTGCACTGATTGAAGTGCTCCTTAATTTTGTGTAAGATGTTGAAAAATAGTTACTTAGTGTAATGGGGAAAACTTACAAAGCTTGTGAACCGTCAACATCACAGATACAAGAAAAGGAAGAAAGTGCAAGCACAATGGCTTTGACTGAAATTTTGTCAATTTCTTTGAGTTTGCTGATGCCTAGTCAGTTTGTAAGATGCTTGCTCAATTGTAATGTATTGAATATAGGATGGAGCTTCAAGTTTTCCTTGTAATTAAAGTTGATTACAATTAGAAGGGAGATGGTTTTCGAAAGAAGATGATAATGAGAGGGGAAAGAAGCAATAAAAAGTGCCAATGAAGCTTTTTTTCAAATTTAGAGAGAAACCTAATAAATCAATTCTCTATTTTACTGCAGAACCAAGAAAAACAGAACACTTAGCAGCAGGGATGAAGTTCTGCTAAATTTAGAAGCAATCTAAATAATCACTTGTAAGATACTGAAGATACCATGACTAAAAATACTCCTCATGATGTCATAGCCATTAGTTCCGGGGATTTACACCTGGAAAATACCCACTCAAACTGCTGAATATAGCAACAAGTGATATACTCCAGGGCAGATGTTAGTTTAACTCTAATTGTCTGTGTACAAGCAAATTAATGAAGCGAGCTCAGAAGCCACCCAGAATCTGCTAATTTTAGACCTCGTTTTGGTGCTCACTCTCAAATCTGATACAGGACCGTCTGCATCTAGCCTATTTTAGGAACAGAGCATGTCCTTTGTATGGAGGATGGGAGATTGGTGGCCAGGCAAAACAAAAACAAAGAAAGTTGATTCTAAGCAGAGATCTGTCAGCTTCTCCGTTGTTTTCCTTCTCATCACAAAAACTTGAGAATTGAATCAAGCTCTATCATAATTATGTAAACTTGGGTGGCTGCCAGGGTGTGGACATTGATAAAGTGATGAAAGAGTCATCAAATAATAGGTAATTTCACTTTTTTGCTACTTTTTCATTGCAATATGAATTGGTCATCCTCCCTCCCTCCCAATCCCCCAACTCCACTGGTAATATCTAGTGTACCTTTTGATACTCTTCCTCTTCGACAACTTTGGTTCTCTTTCCTCACTATTTTTAGTGTCATCCATCAATTCATTGGATTTAAGATCTCATATTTATCTCCATCAACTGAGAAGTTATGAATGTTCAAGTGTTTTCTTTAAAATCATGTAACCAAGCTCTCCTTTCATGCATTTCTATTACAAATCATAAAGAAGTTCCAAGTATTATGAATGTAGATTCTAGTTTCAGATTCCATTATTCCCATGCTCTCTTCATGTTTGCTACTCTTAAAGGGATCGTTTAACAATGTTAAATATGAGATACACAGCCCTACGTGTTATCAGTGTCTGTGATATGGTGTAATATTGAAGCCCTAAAAAATTTGCGCTTCAAAATGATCAAGAAGTGCCTCAAAAAAGTAAAAATCTTTGAGTGACCGGTTTTACCATACTCGTTTTCCCCAATAGACTGTAGTGTTATGAAAACCGTCAGGCGAACGGTTTTCAAAATTTGTAATTCCAATCATAAATATCTTAATAATCAGACAGGCGATCGGCTTGTAAAAGTCATGGGGTTCCTGACTGACCTAAAGGTTTATAATTATCATTGCATCATGAGCTAAATCCAGAATTTTATTTCAGAATCTGAGACAAAGTTACCGGATCCCTTTAACCTGGAGACAAACATTGACTCTGAATTTCTGAACATGTTTCATACTTCTATTCATCCCATTCAATCGGTGACTCAATATTGAATGTGCATCCTGCATAGCAGAATACAATATATGAAGTTTCTGACAGAAAATTCAAAATCTAAACTATTTCCTTCAAAGATACACAATAACATTTCAAAGTTCTTTGACAGGTCACTATTTGTAGTAAATGTACAATAACTGTTTTGAAAATGATAACAAAACAATTAGTCATCACTTGGGAATCTTGTTTTTTGAAGAAACAAAATCCTCTTTTCTAAATCTCTTGAGGTATGGATCAACAGTAGGAAGGGGATTCCCCTTTTTACCAGGAAATCAAATAATCTTGTTTTGGTGTTTTCCACCTTCAAAACACTTAATGACATCATGATATAAAGTGAGCATAACAAAACAATTTTTTTATATCCTACAGGTCAAACAGGATCTGAAAATTGAGGTTAGCAAATTTATGATTAATGAGCATCAACAAGAATGATAACAATCTTCAAATACATTAAAACTTGTATAAAAAACTGTAAAATGGTTTTAAATACTTTACAGCCAAAACTTCAATTCTGATAAACCCTATAAATGATTAATTTCTATCATAAACAAATTTCTTAGAAATACGTTGATGAGATATCTCCATTTCTAAATGCTGCATTTTTTTAAATGTAAAATTTTAAGTAGATGAGCAATATGAATCCATCTATTTTTGTTTATTGCTTTTAAATATTAACGACAAATGACTCGTACAATTTATCATAAACAAAGTTACTTTCTTCATAAGTAATATATGACAATGAATACATGGCCACACTGTCCTATAAAACTTTCTAATATACATGTCCGTAAAGTAAAATAGCTTTGACTATAATTAATTAACCCCTAATAAACATGGAAGAAGTTTACTGAAAATGTTCAATCATTTCAGTGAGATACAATTGTTTGGTCGACGTAAGTAGCAAGCATTCCAACATCTCTACTGCCTGTAAACATTACAAAACAAACATCAAGAACAAACATCTGTGGTCCAGCATGTATTGATGTAAATGGTACCACCATTCGATGCCTTCAACCACTTCTTCAACTGAATACCTAAGAGAGGACTAAAATCTTGAACACTAAAAGCAAGGTGATGTTTGCAGAACTAGCAAGGTAAAATTGTAAATAATCCTATAGGCCATCACCTTATATCCATACATGAATAGGTAGACCTAAAAACAATAACACTAGAAATCTGATGTTTTTAATTTAAAATGTTGATACACTACTATGTCATTAATTGTTCTCTGAAGGATTTGCCTTCATATCTTTTACCTAATTTTAGATTTGTTCATAATACATGAACAATATATAAGCAGTCTTCGGCCTAAAAAAAAATACAGGAAACAGTTTTCTATCTTTAGAGAAATAACAAAAGCATAAATAGGCATCACAAAAGCAAAGATAAATAAAAAATCAACTCTTATGTACTCAGTCAACAGCCAGAAGGCAGAAGTCCTAATAAAAAACTTTAAAAGTGGTCTGAGCACACAAAGTTAATTCCTATTCCAATTAATTCTACTTCATCCCTCGTTTGCACATCTAGGGCTTTACCATCCGCTGAATTGTCACAGAATACAATGAATTCTAAATGAAATCCAATGATGCTGGGAAGAAATCTGTACTTTAAAGAAGAAGTTTAGTGTCATCCTAGTGTTGAATTAAAACATTGCCATACAAGGGGCTGTCCAGGAGGGGTCCAGGATTTATAAAATGGAGGGGCTGGGGAGCTAGCTCCTTTAAACCAAACCACCACCATCACCAAAAATAACAACAACAAAAGGGCATACATTTAATAAATTGAGGAATGATCACAAATGAAAAAGCAATGTTCATTTTTGTACTTTGTTGTCACTAGCATAATTTGTTATACTTCAAAATTGACCCCCCACACAAAATAAAAGAAAAAAGAAAGAAGAATACTAATCTAAAAGTGCAAAATGTGACTCACGTATTTGATAGAGATCTATATAAAGTATCAACTCTGAATGTGAGTCTTGTTGATAAACATCATTCACCCTGTTGTCTCTCAGCATACAAGATACATGTAGAAGCCTACTAATAAGCAGCAGAGTGCTAGTAAGTAATGAGTGTTAATAACAGTTTTGCTATTTTGCATAATTTGCTGAGAGTGAAAAGGATATTAACTCATATATTTGAATCTACAGTTAGCACCTTTCTGGTTGTCAACAAATCATATATTGGTCTCAATTGCAGGGGAAGAAATGCATCTACAAAAAAAAATCAAGAAAGATATATTTCAGACGAGAACCATGTTCTTTTTGGTTGCATCTACATGTATCATCAATTCAATCATCAGAAAGGGTTTTACTATTCAAATGAAAAGATAAGTGTTTAGAAAATTAGGAAGGTATTAGACCAAACTATGGTTTCATCAGCGGGTGAATGACCAGGCCTGAATGAGTGACCACTCCTATTGTTACCAAAGAAAACAAATCTTATTGAATCCACCAAAGACGATTTGGAAATCATCATGGGAGAAAAGTGCAAAAAGAAAAAGTGTTCCCAAACAATAGGGCCTGAAAGGTATTACACTGAATGGGTCGAAAGAGGTAGAAAAGGAGGCACCCTAAACAATATGATGAGAAAGAATGGGAAAGAATGGGAAAGAATGGGGAGAATGTACAAACAAGACAGGTAACAATACTGTTTTGTTCTTCTTTTCTTCTTCCATTTCTTCTGCACAACAATAGGATTGGTCTAATTACAATGGTGTGTGGAAGGACTATTGTTGATTTAAAGCTTTGGAATCTCTTCTTCCCATTCATGATTCACAATACATGTGGTTTGATTACAAAGCTAGTGGAAGTAGGTATTGTTGGATTTAAAGAGGGCTCAGCTTTCTTAAAAGAGAAAGTGAATTACTTGTACTGCTTCTTGTCTTTCAGTAAACATTAATTGTCACTGAAACCCACAAAATTCCAAGTTTTAATCAGAAATATTGTGGGTTTTTCCTATTCAGTAAGATCACAGCAGGGTGTATAATCTCATATTAGTTTATTTACTGTAAAATGAAAAACAAGATATAATGAGATAGTCGGTGTGTGTGAGAGAGAGAGAGAGAGAGCCAGAGGGAGAAAGAGAGAGGGAAAAGAGGAAATTGGAAGTTATGGACAACCGATGGATAGATGCTAATATTCAAGATTGTGCTACTTAAGTAAACCTTCAAAGAAAGACAATTGAAACTCTTTAAGCCATTTCTTTTACATAAAGCCCCCCCCCCCCCCACTCCAACAATATATTACATTTTTTAGATTGAAAAACAACCATTAAATTGGTAAGGGAAATAAAATTCTTTCTCATATTATATCCCCAAAGAAATATCCACCAACGATACAAAAAATATATCTATACCTTCTCTTCTGAATTTTTTTTTTTGAGTATGTTTTTTACTCCTTTATGCAGTGAATGTTATAATGAATTTAGTTCAATGTCTTTCCATGTGCTTAGAAATGGCATATCCTTCAGTACCTCTCGCTCTCTCTCTCTCTGGAAAAATGTTTCTAGTTTTAAAATGAAGTACCATACTGACACTTCTATCTCAATGTCTGGGCTTGCTGGACTTTATTTTAAATACAAGTGGTCTTCGCCAGCCAAGGGACAGTTTCTTCTGAACATTATCCAAGAAGGCATTAGAGGAACGAGATGACAGTCGGTAGATTTCATCACGTCCCAACGAAGCTATAGCTAGCCCCATGACAGACAGAGGGACCTGTGCATGCCTCTAGCTCAGGCACATCTCTCTGCAAGTATCTCTTATGCTTGCAAACAGCGCCCCTCTTCGGGGTCACGAGGGCTATTAAGGTTTGCTATCCTCACCCATTCCAGCTCACACCGTTGGGAATTGGACCCGCCAAGACCCGCCATCAAACATCCTGATATCTTCATACTTTGATAACTTCCGACCAATCCTTATGACAAACGTATATTACAGCTTCCAAAAAATATGCACTTTAGCAACAGCAAATGTGTTGCACTTTCTAAAAAATTCTGATCCATCTCATTAGAAAACTTATCTTTAAGAAGAAAATCAACAACTTTGTGTTGATATTTATGTTACCAGTAATCTCATTGCTTGGTCTGTTTCATTATTCTTCTCCTGACCACCTTAACAGTGGGTCCTGCTGGTGTCTTTGTATACTTCTATTACATTTTCCTTTCCTCAATATCTCATTGTCTTGTCCTCTACTTTTCGATCTATATACATTCTTTAGGCCCCAGTAACTTCTTTCCCATTTGACGTTACTTTGTTTAGTTAGTGGTAGCAACTTTGTACCTGATCAATCTACTATCCTCTCCATTTCTCCCTCAATTTTTTCCAGTTACTGACTCATTTTCTAATTCTCTATTTCTCCCTCTAACTTTCATCTCTCCCCCTCTCTCTCTCTCTTTCTCTTTCTTTCTTCTATCTTTACCTCTTTCCTATCTCACTTTCATCCTATCTGTCGATGGGTATGTAGTAATCGATATAACTTTTCTGATCACCTCACTTTCCAACCTCTTTTTTTCTCTTCAATTTTCTCAATATTACAATTGCACCCCCCCCCCCTCTCTCTCTCTCTCTCTCTCTCTCTCTCTCTCATGTTCTTCTCTTTACCTCTTCCTCGATCTCCATCTCACTTTCATCCTATCTTTCCATGTTTATGTAGCAATCAATAGAGCATGTCTGGTGACCAGGTCGTTTGGCAACCTCAAGCCCAGTGTTGGGTTACCTGCATCAGGAGTCTCCAGGACTGAAGCCAGAAGTTGTTTGGTACAAGATATCCTGAGCCGAGAGGGTAAAGGGATATCGACTTTAGTAAAGTTGATTCTCTGCCAAGATTTGTTATCCTGTTGGACCACTTCAAAAGAAAGGCCCAATAAAAGATTAGATACCAGAGTACACAATCATCTTCATGATGATGGTCATAGAATGTAATATATTAAAGATAAAGGCACATTACTTTCCTTTCTTGCATGTAGAACCTGCATATCAAATATTCAAATGATTATCAAGTTATTTATGACAGTTATTAGGCCTATCAATGGATGGAAAATGAATACTTGATCAGTGATCCCTTATTCTTTGAATTACATAGGCCTATATGTATGCCTGCTGTTGCAAGGTACATGAATCCTACAAATATTTTTGCCTAAATCATAGACTTACAGGAAAATATAAAGATACACTGTACATTTGTTACCACACATTTCCAACCATTTGCTGAAGTTTGTGTGTGATTTGCTTGTCTTTTATCCACACTTCTTGGCCCTTTGTTTGGTCACTGTAAGCAGACAAAACCAAACAGTTTGATAAGAAGGTGGCCACTTAACTTCAAGCGCCTAATAAAACACTTTCCAACTTTAGCATTTATTTGCAGGTGACAGATTTTCTCCCCCAAAACGAACTTTCAAACTTTGGGTGACGTAAGTAGAGCACCCCTACACAGGGTTGATGAATTGAGTCTGGGCCTCACTGACTTGTCTTGTATGACAATCTGGAGTCTCTCTGTCTGCCTCCAGTTTATCTCCAACAGAAAACCACAGTAAATTATCCCAAATCATCGAGCTCCCCTTTCACTCCAATCCAATCACAGCTTAAAGGATATTGAATATTGATCATATTGGATACCAATGGCATAACCGGTATCTGGTGAGGTCTTGAATTCCATTACCATTATTCAAGGGTACCATTTTAATTATGTGGTTCAGAATCACACCACTTTCACTAAATAGTTTCACTTTGTGGTTTGCAGTTAAGAGACCAGAGACTGTATAATTCTTTACAACAAAATCTGAATTCAATAAATGATGAAGACTAAATTTTCATGTTTTGAAGGCCTAGTGATAAGATTATGAATTTTCCTCTGGTACATAATAATTCACCTATTTAGCATAAACTTTCAAAGCTTAAGAATGAAGAAAGATACAACTTATGATTTTATGGCAATGTGTACTTAAAAATATTGTTTTACAAGAAAATACTTCAATTTCTTTTTGCCTTTGTTGGCACTGTTTATCTGCCTTCATTCTTGAAACTTTGAATGTTTATCTTTTATAGATGTTATTTGAAAGAGTACAGATGTTTGAAAGTAAAGTTATCTTCTTTTTTCCTGGACCGTTGAACTTGTGACCTGGTTCAAGTGGGAGGTGAGATGAAGAGGAGATTTGTAGGAGTGCACTTCCTCACCGAGTGGGAACAAATGGAGACCAGTGGGGTACAACATGGACCTCCATGGGTACAATGACTCACCCCTTCCATTTGGTTTGATTTTGGGAGTGGTGGAGGCTGGTAGGTCTGGAATAATATTGGTAGGAAAGTATCACAACATGGAAGATTTATTGGCAAGACACTTGTGAGGATGAGTAATAAAGCAACAAGTTTGGTTGACCATGGAGTCATAATATGGCTTATTCAGTCACTATTGTATTATTACTACTGCTACTGGATATGAAAAAAGATGTGATATGAAATGTCTGAAGCAGAAGAAAAAACATGCAGAGATGGTGCAGATAGACAGAGAGGAAAACAGTAAAGGTTTTTTAAAAAGATCATGATAACATTGATAAAAATAGGTAACAAAAATAGAGAGAAAAATGGAGAAAGAGTTGGAGGAGACCAAGAGAGACAGAGAGAAGATAATTAATGAACAAGTTGAGTGGACTACAACAACAATCTTATAGAAAACAATTCAGAGGAAATATTAGGCGTATATAAAACAATAGCAAAACATGCAATGGCAAAATGACAATGATAAATGGCAATGATAAATGGCAATGATAAATGGCAATCTTTGAGAAAATCATGAAAAACGATGCCAACAAAAGTCTGAAAAATAAATAGTATCTGACTATTTGTAATTGAATCTTTGTGGTGCTCATCTTTTTTTGTCAGCTCTTCGCATGTAGCATACCATTTCTGCGAGCCTTGGAGACATAACAAATCAGATGGGATAATCTCATATAATTACTTTCCTTCCTAATCGTGCTACTTATCATTTGTCAAATGGTGGTAGTTATAAGATTACAGGTTGTATTATCAAGCATTTTCATGCTAGAATCAGTACGATGACAAACTTATACCAATGATAATATTACGTATGGAGTTTCTTGTCATTTTTGAGTACACAAATATTATCAAAATCCCATTCCTGTGTATAATATGTATGCAAAACATTACATTTGACAGCTGCAGAAAGTATGTGATTTTTGATACCTTGCCTACATTTCTGTCATAATCAAGGTTGACCTATCTCCTAAACAGTAATTCAGATTTCATTAAAAGTACTTGATATCATATTCAAATATAAGTTATAAATGTCTTTAATAAAAGACATGCTCACTGTACTCTGAGGAAGAATTTCTTATTGTTAAAAATGTATTTTCCAGGTACAATAATCAACGATAAAGTTTGTCTTGTGGCGAGTGTAAATGCAGTTCCTTTTTTGTAGTACTTTGTAAATTCAATGTAATTTCCTATTGTATCACATTTTAAAATACAATTTCCTTCATGGCTGTCAGTTATCAGGGTCTGTAAAATGTTTAAATTACCTGTCACGGTAATGCTCTATAACCACTCCTCTTCAGCCCCTTCAAGGTTGAGAAACATTTATCATAAAATTTCAAGACAATTTATCAAAGAAAGTAGCCTGTTCACACTAGACAAAATTTCTTTATACAAAACAAAGACTAAAGAAACGTTGTGTAAAGAAATATCGTAAAGGGAAAGGGATATACATGCATAAAAAAGTATTGTATGAACAAAGAGATATCACAGGTCTCTTTGGTATGAAGAAACATCACATAAATAAATTACTTCCAAACAATTTAGTTGACACCATAAATGTTAAAAATCAATTTCATTTGAAGTGCTGCTCAAACCTCCATTCTGCAGTACAGTTTGTTACACTATATCAAGTCTATACAAAATAAAGAGTTATTGTAAGGCTACATGTGATGGTTTTTATTTATCTACACATTAAATTTTGCTCATCTGAACAGGGTGGAGAGAAGGAGGACGATGGATTACATCCTACCCTGCAGAAGATTTTGGCAGACAGCCAGTGAAAAAAGTGGGTTTTAATCAAGGACAGTTATTATCTAATTGTGCAAGTTATATTCTCCACGGAACAAAAGATGGGAAGAGAATGGATAATGGGTAGCCAGGAAGGCAAGATGAAAAGGAGGATCTATCGACTATATATCTTGCACTGATTTATTCCCTCCTTTTTTCACCTTTTGTATTGGTCAGGTTTGCCACAAGGTGTTTTTACACAAGTGTAGTCTAGAATGAAGGCTGTGAATTGTACAGACAAAATATAAAGAGAAACTAGATTTCTCATTTCTATTACTGTTACACCATTTGTACTAAGATGCAGGAAAAGCTTTTACTTTGAATCAGAGATGGCTGATCATAGCAATTCTGTGTGGTTCTATTGCAATCAAATTAATTGTTAATAAAGTCGTCCTTGTTTTCACGAAGTGACGGTAGTGAGGAAAATCGTAACGCAAAGTGAATGCAATTTTTTTTCACTACCGTCACTTCGTGAAAACAGCGACGAAGTATCTCAAGCAGGTCAGGTTTTAGGAGAGACAATTGTTCAGTAAACAGTGACACAGTTATCAAACACATTTCATCTTTTACTATCTGGGTCCCCTTTCTTTAATCTCTTGAATGAGATCTATATGTAGATTTCAAATAGTCTTTCTCTTGGAAAACGATATATTAAAAATGCAATACGTAACTTCATAACTGAGAGAGAGATGAGAGACTGTTGCAGGGAAGGCTGAAAAACAGACTATCATTACCTCTAGTTTTGATTCAATAAAGGATTATCATTCAAGAAAATCATGACAGGAGACATAAAGGGAGGGGTGAAGAAAGAAAGAGACAAAAAGAGGTACATCAATAGACCAGGAGACAAAACATCTCAAACAAAAAGTGCTTGGATGCTAGTTGTAAGGAACTCACATGACAATAGATAGACAATAGAGGGGGTACCTTGGAAATCCCTCTAACTGCAAGGCTGTACAATGGAGAAGTATCATCAGTTAAACATCCCTTTGTGAGGGCTATTGTTTGTTGGGAGTAAAGTGGGAAATAGGTCTTGAGGGGGGGCTCTTGCAAGTTGGTTTCCTCAAAGGAGTTTTATCGCCAGCATCCCTCTTCACAACTAGCTGGAAGATATCCCACAGTGAATAGAGATTATCCATCATTTTTGCTTATTAATTATAAGAAGGAAGAAAAAGACATCAATTCTCAAAATATATAAATCCCATGTCCTTTTGAAGTATTATTGCATTATATAACGCAATTACACAAACTCCACTATTGCAGTTTCCTAAATTTCCCTTTCAAAATACAGTACTAGCAGTACTTTACAATTTAGCGTTTGTCTAATAAATCAAGTCTACCAGTACATGGATAATACAATAATAAATACCGGTAGTCGGTAGATAAAGTTATTATCAAAAGAACATTCATTTTGAGAGTTCATTTTCGGTCTTTATGCATATCCCTCCCACCTCAATTAAAATCTAATTATAGCAACTTTACTTCATGACAGTTTCAGATCACATGCATCTCTTCGTAACGTTTTTATTATTATCAGGTGGGCTGTATAACGTACAGACCACCTTATAATTTCGTTAGAATTGCCTTTATTTATTTATTATTAAATATTTTTCTTATTTCTAACCACTTTTTTGTTAGCAAGATAACTTGAAAATGGTTCGATTAAATGCCTTGAAATTTGACACACATATGTATAGGCATATGTACAAAGCACAATAACGTTTTTAACATTGACCTTCACTGATGACGTCATCTAGGCGCCATTTTGTAAAAATCAACTCATGATCATATCTTCATAACCAAAAGCTATTTCTCGTTCATATTTATCATGATCGAGGTCAATATCCGTCCGGTCAATTTCAGGTCAAAAAACGCGCGCGTGCGCGTACGTCCGCGCGTCAATGCGCGCGCAAAATTTTAAAATGCTCAAAATCGTCTCAAAATCATTTTGCATACGTTTTAGGCCATTCTAAGCATTTTATAAAAAATCGCGCACACGCACATGCGCGTGCGTTTTCGCGCGTAAAACTTTTACGCAACATAGAATCGCCATTTTTTTCTTTCATAATATTCCACATATTTTTACAAACAAATTGATACCATGTTTATCTCTTTATGACTATTAATGACGGTATGATCGACCGTTAAACATAAATTTCCGTGCGCGCGAGCTCTTGTAATACATAGCATATATGGGCAAAAATATGCCTATACAAAATCCATTGTAGCTCTTTAGGATGCAAGACGACCTCAATTTGTTTTCATATCTTGATAAAGTATGAGTCGGAGATATGATTTCATGTCTCATTTGACCCTCAATTAACTCATGACCTCATCATAATGGCCTCCGAACTCAAAATTTCAATTTGCATATTATGACGTCATCATATATTTGGAAAATTGATTGTATCTCTGTAAATATTGATCAATTTTCTTTCAAATTTTAATATGTTCTAGCTGAGACAATTTACTACAAAAACATTCAATTCGACAAAGGAATAATGGCGTATTGTTGCGATTAAAGGAGGCATGTCAATTTTTCACTTTTTGTGTGTATTCTCTACGGGACATGACTTTTTCTCAAAACTGGATTCTACATTCCCGTCTTTCGCGAGCAATATCTCCGTCGTTTTAGCTTCGTTAAAAATGAACCATGAGTATGTTGTAGCTGAGACGATTAGCTATCTCAAATGCGCCCTTCATTTTGTCTCAAATTTTAGTTGAACCAGCCCACCTATACTTGTTCCAAACAAGTATTACAAATCTAGTTATTATTTATTCTTTCTGAAACATAACACAAATGATTGAAAATCATACTTGATAAGTTTATATCAAACCATGGACACAAGGGAGATACACCCATGCTAACAGATGGTAATTTCTAAATGTAGGGTAAAATGTTTCAGGTCATAAAGTTGGTAAAGTACACTTTGGAGGAATACTGTAATGATCTATTATACAATATAAGAGAGAGAGAGAGGGGGGGGGGGGAGAGAGAGAGAGAGAGAGAGAGAGAGGGAGAGAGTGAGAGAAAGAGAAAGAGAGAGAGGGGAGGGAGAGAGGGAGGGAGAGATGGAGGGAGAGAGAGAGAGATATAAAGAGAGTGAGAGAGAGTGAGAGAGAGTGAGAGAGAGAGAGAGAGAGAGAGAGAGAGAGGGAGAGGGAGAGAGAGAGAGAAGGGGGGGGGGTGGGAAAAGAAAGATTCAAAGAAGGAGAAAAGCATATATGTTAACACATATATATTAAAGAGGATGAAATGATTTAGAGAAGATGAAGAAAGGATGAGAAAGAGATAGTACAGTCTTTCAAAGTCCTTACCAAGTATCCTAACCTAGATAAGCTCTGTAGGCTACAGGGTTACATGGGTAAAGTAAAGAAAACGACTGAGAAGTAAGAGAAGCCACCGCTGGGCCGTCGTAATTATTTGGCACCACTGAGTGCGTGAGCCGAATTCCCGGCTTGCCATGTAACCCATATACTCATGAAAAGTCAGAGCGCTACCCTATGTGGTTTTGGCCATGAAACTGGAAGAGACATAAAACCTATCTTTTCAAGATGAAATGTATTGTTCGGTCTTGGGTTTACAGTGATAAATGATCATTCATGGAACAATTATTAACATGGGAGTCGACGTGCAGATTTGCTGATCCCTCATGGAGTATGAGGACAAAATCACATTGAATTTGAGCAAAAAGAAACAACTGATTATAGAAAGGGAACAAATTGAAGGTACCGGGGTTAGAACATGTCAGCTATACAGGTGAGTAAGCTCATGAGTCACCCAATGTTCCTGATTGACTAGTAAAAAGCTTTGGACAGTGAAACATTGATTAAATGACCTAATTCAATAGTAGAATATCAAAAGGGAAAGATATTAAAGTCATTTCACTCATCACAACTAAAAATCGTCATTCAATACCTATACACTATGCATGAAAAGGAAGATGTTTAAGAAGGCTTAAAGGGAATGCACAAAAATAATAGTATTCTTAGTTCTTGAGTGAATGCAAAAAATACTAGCTAAAGCCAAAACTACAGGAACCGTCCTATCCTAACCTTTAAGTGGCAAATATGTTCTTCTGGGTTTTTTATTATGTAAATGTAATTAACGGCTGATCCTAGAATATCGGTTTTGTTAAAAAGATTCAGATTCATTACAAAAATATATGAATGAGGAAAAAATGTTTAAGATTTAGGGTAACTACAGACATGAGCAAAATAATAAATATACAAACATATTGAAGACCGATATCTGATTGGTTTCTTTAAACCTTGGTCATTTCATTTTTACTAAAACTCAGACTCTTGATCTTAGCCTAAAGGTAGACAGTGGTTTGAGGGGATTAAGATGACAACCAGAAAACTAGTTTTTAAGAAAAGGGAAGTAACTCAAAGGGTCGGATCCTTTGATTACCAGATCATAGCGATCAAAAGGATAATATCAGCCTGCATCCAAGCGTTGTACAGCTTCATTTGTTCACTTCTTCACTGCTTTGAGAGAATCAGGGTCATAGCATTGAAATAAGCCAAGATCTAAGGATTTGATGTGATTGATGAATCATAATTACTGCCAAGCATCACTCAGTTTGTGTGATTCGGTGTCTTCAACAATAGCTCTGGCATCGATTGTGAAAGGATACAAAGAAGAGGAGGACCCAGAAGGTTAGCATCATTATGGAGATTGAATGGGCAGGGGAAAGGGAGAGAAAAGGGGGACAGGAAGATGTGTCAAAGAGGGGAGAGAAGAGAGGAAGGATGGAAAAGGAGGATAATGGTGAAGAAAGTAGGACAGGAGTATATCAGAGAAATGACCTCTTAACAATCAAGTACACCTTTAAATCACATGTGGTTTCACAAAGTGATACTGATAAAATATGTAGATAGTCAGTCGTAAAGGTAGACATACTAAGTCAACAACCATTACTGATAAATCCAATAAAGTTTTTTAGGCAAGCTACAGTCAAACCTGTCTAAAGCGACCACTCAAGGGAAACACAAAAAGTGGCCTTTGAAGACAGGTGGTCTCTGTAGACAGGTTCCTTCAGTACACGATTCAATGAGAACTATTTTTAAGGGAAACAACAAATGTGGCCTTTGTAAACAGATGGTCTTTGTAGACAGGTGATCACCAAAGCAGGTTTGACTGTAACATAACTTAGGGGGTCTTATGACAGAAACGAATATAAGAACACAGTGATTGAAAGAAGGATATGTTTCAGGTTTAACACTAATAGTAGAGGGCAGCATAACTATTATAATACCACCAATACTTGAGTATCTTTGGTATATTTTGTGGTAGGCATGGGAAGTTGGAGATGAACAATGTCTTTCATCAAAATGCAAGGTTCTGAACTCAAGAGGGGGCAATGCTACTATAAAGATGTTGAGCCATCAACCAATGTAAACCTATTCTTGTGTTCCTGAGGACCAGTCTGAGTTAAATATATCCAATGCAAATTGCAATGTAAGGTCTGAATAAAAACAACAGAGAATCCATTTTATGATTGAAATGTTAAGGAAGACTTATTTTAGTTCTCACATTTTAGTGTGGATTTAGGTTTGATTGGAGGAAGCTTATATAGTATCAAAGTTGCTGCACCTTCAATGGTAAAGTTTTAATAGGATTCAATTTTGAAAAAAAAGTCCTGCAACAATACAAGCCACACATCTAAGAAATTAAGTATTATCAGGAAAGGCTATGTCACAAGCTAGCCTTTCTTGCTAGATAATTAGATACAATGCCTCATCACAAGATTAGGCCAAACCTGCCCCAGGGGTCCAAATGAGGCTACCTATGACCGTGATTAAAAAAAAACATCAGTACCCCCCCCCCCCCTGCAAAAAAAAAAAAAATACAGTGAAGTAGCTAAGTCCCCGTACTTTTCCTGTTTCTATCAATACAATTTCCTACATCAGAATTAGTGTGGAGCACTGGGTATGCATTAGCCTGCATGCACATGAACTTGAAGCCAATATAGAACATGCCCCACATACTTCTATCCTATTCAAGACCATTCCATCTTTTATTCTTTTATATGATAGACTGGTTACTCTTCTAACGCATCATTAAGCTTATGCAATTAAGTTAGAGTCTATGCCTGGCAGAAAGAAATAACCTGAAATGAAGGTTTTTATCTAGGCGGCCCTACAGGCAAAACAAAAGAAAAATGTGTTTAAAATAAAGATGTTTAGTCTACCTTAGCTTAGAGGCTTATAAATTGACAATAGACCCTATAAATGGAATAGAAAAAGAGTGGAAGAGAATTCAATTCAATATTCAATAGATTTAACAAACTCAACAGATATAGCGAACTGAGTGTAAGACCAGGGATATCTCCCTGGTAAGACCTAGATCTGAGTTACAGCATGATTTGTGGAATTATAACATGACGGCAACGCCTGCCATCGCCATCCCGGTCGCCAGCCAATACACCTGTTCCAATGAACTGCCCATATCGCATACACGCAACACCCACCGCACTGCAGCCAATCACCGATGCCCTGATGAACTTTGCAATGATTGTTTGACGTGAAAATGAAAATTATTAACAAATAATTGAAAACATCTCCACATCTCTCCCCTTGGATTCAGATCTTCGAAATATTGCTTACTTACAATTCCTTACTTTTCTTCCTTGATCCAACACCATATGGCATTCAGCGGGATCACATTCTGCTCCGGTGACAGGGTAGATAGTTGAAGATAAAAATCAGTCAAGTATCGATAATAATTTTGTTTGGATTCAACAAAAATCAAATTAATGCAGACGACAGGTGGAAAATGAAATGAGTATCGTAAGTGGCGCTAGACCACTTTACGCAATGACTGCTCGTGGATCCGACACAAGTCGGCGGGTGAAGACGCAAAGCGTCTTGTCGATATGATCAGATATCAATGATAAACACAAGTTTATCAATTAAAATGAATTATATCCGGGCTATCAACATGAAAAGCTGTTTAAAACTCATATAATAACTTGTTCTTTCTTCCAAAAGTTTCTTTGGGTGAAAACTCAAATAAATTTACGATGATGATAATGACGATGACGATGATGGTGATGATGGTGATAATGATGACGGCGTCGATGATAATGACGATGGTGATGATGGTGAAGATGACGATGATGATTGTGATGGTAATGATAATGTTAAACGTGTTTATGGTGATCATGATGTGCTATTGGCTGGTGATGAACAGCTAATCATCAATGGTAACAATCGTGTGGAATCAGGTCAAAATAATGGAAACAATGCCCCTACCTCAATGACTCTACTTACTGTAATGGATTGCCGCCATCTACGGTATGAACGGAAGCATTCGCCTGTTCATACATCTCTATGATTTGTTTCGCAGTCATGGAAAATAAAGAAAAAACTTCTCCGCAATTATAGAAACTACTAATCTACTTTACTTCCCGAAATTAATAATATGAAGAAAAGCTTGCGACAGAATACGGGCGAAAAAGGTGTGTATTATCTTAATGTTTTGTTACCTTATATACAGAGGAAATGGATAGTGGGGAAGGGGGGGGGGGGGGGGTGGCATTTCCCCTCTTAGTCTTAGTGAATAGTGAACCCACATGAATACCCCTTTAATACGATTTCTTGTGATTATCATAATTATTATCATTATATCCACAATTAACTGTTTTTCCCCAAAAATGATACGATAACTAATTTGAAGGGGGAAACACTACCCCCTCCTAAAAAAAAAGAGGCTAAAACGACGGATCTTATCCATTTTCAGGAATTACCATTGCCTGTAAAGGACTTAATTATAGATGAATCCGATATTTAGAACGTAAAGAGTAAACTTATTTGTTTCAGGAATGGAGAATAGAATAGACCCCATCGGCGATCTAAGAATAGTTACTTCTAAGGACAATAACCTCGCGACTGAAAATACGTCTCTGAAGTCAAAATAGTCGGGCAGAACAAGGAATAGTTCTTATTTTCGTAATGGCGTGGTATCACATTGCGATGTACGTATTATGGAGCCTACCTCCCGGAGCTTACAAGACACAGAGGGGGGCTTGTGTAGGTGTGGAGGATAATCCCTAACATTAACCTCTCATGTACTTTTGGGAGGATCTATAGAGCCACGTATAGATGTAACATAGGAGAGTTGTATCCCTTGCTCAATAATAGACCCGTTTAAAAAGTGATCTCTGTACGCAATCTTGAAGATATGGCAAAAGATTTATTGAACAACTTTTAAATCTCAGTTATTGCCTTACTTTTTTTCACCAAAAGACGTGAACGGCTGTGGATTTGATAATATTTCAATCTTATTTATTTATGATTATTATTATTATTTTTTTTTTTTTAACTATTGAAAGATTATATTCGTATAAACGGCAATATTCTGAAAGTGATGTGTTTACATAAACATATTATTTTATTAATTAAAGAAACCGTGGGATTAATCCTTATCCAATTGGTTCAAATCCTTAACGGATTTGTAATGATTCTTTTTTTTTCCTTTCATACAATCTATGAAATTGTCATAAATGATCCATGAAAAGGACGACTTCTGTAGTGCCAAGATTTTACTTCATCGCGATTCCACACTTCAAATGTTTAGCTGGGAGAGTAATCGTGCCGAACCCCAGGATCGTCTTTAAATGTGAACCGCGAGTGTGTGACGGGGGTGTGATCGCCACCTATCTGGCATAAAGGTCACCGAGGACATGCGTTGTGCGAAAAGACCACTTTCTATCAAGTGCAATCAAACTATGAACATTTCTGAAATAAGAGTTGCACGTGACGACTTGAGAGTTTGTCAGAGGATTGCCAGGCATAGCGACAATGGTTGATACCCTGTTATACACTTGACAGGGTAAAGTTTGTCTGAGGATTGCGGATTGCTCAATATTCCAACAACTATATGAGTGATAGATGGATTATTACCACTTTAGACAATATAACTAACATACAAAGGGTGTGAAGAGTTGGTCATTTACACATTGGGATCTCTGAAGTAATATCCATGAATTTGATATACATTTCTTATTTTTTCTTTTTTGATAACATAAAAAAACAGAAAATAACGCCCAACCCATAATTTGTTATGTTGAAGTTTGTTAAAACAATCATATGTTTATATAATTTGAGGACAAGGCCTATGTCTTTCCAGAAATGAATTTCGTGTTTTATTTAGGATAATGAAATATCATTTTTAACTGAACCGAATGGTTATGGTTTTTTGAACATCTGTTCCAAAATCGTTAGGTTTCATTTCTATGTAATACATCTTAAATCGGAGAGCGCGTCTTTTTCAAAATTCGTTCTTCATGCTCTCACTATGGAAACGCCCACTTCACACTGTTCACTATAAGATTCACAACATACTTGGACACGTGAAATAAGGACTACACTTGTCCGAAGAGACGCGAGGAAGGCGATAGTGGAAACGGACCCCCTGATGAAAGGACAGTATTATTCTCTGAGGGGGTAAACTGTGCTATTCTCGCTGTGTAACCCCAGTCGACCGCGGGACCAAAGACGTATTGAGAAGAAGAATGGGGGAGGCGTAAAGAGAGACTTCGTGTGATCTGGACCCCTGTGACATCTAAAGTTCATCTTCTGTCACTACAAGGTGACGTTCACATATCTCATGGAAGTGCCTCTGGAGAGAGATGACGTTTACATGTCTCATGAAAAAGCCTTTAGAGAGGGGTGACGTTCACGTATCTCATAGAAGTGCCTCTACATAGATGAGACGTTCAAATATCTCATGGAAGTGCCTTTAGAGAGGGGTGGCGTTCACATATCTCATATGGAACTGCCTTTAGAGAGGGGTGACGTTAACTATGTCACGGAAGTGCTTCTGGAGAGAGGCAATGTTCACATTATGTCATAGATCTTCCTCAAGAGAGAAATGCATGATCAGTTCACAAATGGTTTCTTGCGAACGTCAGATGTCAGTACCAGTAGCCATTAAGCTTTCTTAAAATCACAACAAATCACAGTCTAAACGTCAAAACACATTTGTTTACCTGACTGATAAATGAAGAAGTATATTCTTCGATGATAGGGTGATTCCTCGAAATTTCAATTGTTTTCTTATTCCAAATTGAGTCATACATTTGAGGTGTTGTAACAATAGGTAAGCTCGTACGTCAATAGCATTGATAAATATTTGTACAGTATTCAGAACTGCGCAAGGAAACAGAATTTCTTTAAATTTATAGTTATCCAATATGCTTTTGCTAGCTTTCAATTGAGGTAAAATCCAATCAAATGAATTATGTTAAAGCACATAACAAGAAATGTTTATGTTATACTATTACCCAATCGTTCCTATATACATGTGTATACTAATACATTATTAAAAAAAATGAAATATTACTTGAATAACACAATTATTTTTGAAATAGTTGGTAGGAAAAAACACAATCAAAGCGCCAATTATAATATTTCCACAATCTAGGATGCACCAATATTGATGCGAATCGTATAATGCCCAGTCACGAAAATCACAAATGCAATATACGATATCATCTTTAAAAAAATTATGAGAGTTAAATCTGTTTTTATGCTTTTAGGGTATGATTTCAGAAATTAAAGAAAACGAAAAATCGTGTTAAATTGCTCGAACGATCTCAAGGGTAAAAACAATGTTGCGGATTTCAACTACAAACAAGAATAGAGTCATTTATCAGCAGGATTACATGACCACAAGAATAGTCGGTTCGGATCCAGGTAAGAAAAAGAAGGTTAATGACCCTAAAGACCGCTACCACGTAAAATAGAATCTGTATACATGCAATAAGCACAGGCCATCGCAAGGGGATGAATGTATGCAACAAAGACCGAGGTTGTAAAATCATGGATTATTATTTTTGTTCTAAATATAGACATACCACACATTTACAGAGATGACAAGGGATGCCAATATTGTATGCAAAAGGACAACAATGTAAGAGAGAGAGAGAGAGAGAGAGAGAGAGAGAGAGAGAGAGAGAGAGAGAGAGAGAGAGAGGTGTTTAGCGATTGAAAAGAAAAAGATTTTCTTTTTTTCAAAATGGTTTATGTGTACATCTTTTGTTTTTGTAATGCTATTTTGCATGACGAAAGAGGTTTGTTAAAAGCGAACGGAGGAATTCTTTTGCACATTTTTGAAAGACGTGAATAATAAAAATGACATACATTTAAATTAATTGTTTAACGTCTTCGAATGGATAACCAGTAGGCATATACAAAAACGATATCGATGGGGATTATATATTGGCCAAAGATGCTTAAAAAGCTCTTTCTGGTCTCATAACGCGTTTATCTATATCCATAAACATCATCACAGACGAAATTTTACACAAACAATCATTACAATGGCTGTATACGTTCATAATGCACTTACTCACAACAAATGGATTCTGTGTATTAAATACAACAATCAGAAAGTAATGACTCATACCATAGGAATACCATAGCAATATTTCAGAACAGAACTCCGAAAGTGCTCGCGTGTAAAGAGAAAAAGGGCGATGCTATCATTCGAGAAGATAGTTTGTCAACATCAACCACAAGAATAGCACGTACAAACTCCCTGGGAGAGCGATCTCCTGGAAATAGACCAGTGAGCCGAGTGGTACCAGTATACCACCACCATCATCATGCTTCACACCGACCCCATTCTATACTTATATGACTCATGCAGGCATCAAAACGTTGTGTTATCGAGTTTTAACAAACTGAATATCGCACTTAATTTTTGATTCCTATTTTCCCGATTTTTCTTTGTTAATATTAATTGTTTTAGTTAATACGTCAGTAGAAACTTGGCAAATAAATACCTATTTTCACATTTCTCGGACTGGCCCGAGACCGTGGCACTGTGTAGTTACCAAACATCAGAGCGAGGCCTTTATTTCAATATACGACCAAGTAAATTACAATTAACCTCTCATGTACTTTTGGGAGGATCTATAGAGCCACGTATAGATGTAACACAGGAGAGTTATAAAGTTGTATGATTAAGTAACACCTGTAATTTTCCATGTAACATTCATTCTCCTCTCACTGCCTATCAAATAAAATGATAACGACAATGACTACCAAATGATATAACCAGGGATATGTGAGTTAAAAATTAGTTGATCATTATTGTTAATTCATCTATCCATCCATTCAGTCATTCCTAACAGATAACTTCCTTCAAATTTACACAACGAAAAGGACAAGTGAGCAGAAATATACAGATTACGATATAACAAGCATGAGATGATAAGAAGCATTATTTGAAGAAGAAAAAAAACAGAGCGTGAGAAATAGATTTTGACTCGTTTACATTATTTTGACCTGAAGAACATCTATAAAAGATGTGTATGTCATGGCACGTGTTATTAAACAATACTTCATTTCTTTAAAACTTACCATCGAGGTAGATGAAGCTAGGACCATCTGGCACAACGTTCATAAATCCACTTGTAAATCCCATAAGACTCCACGATGAGGGGGAATGCCGAGGACCGAATCGAGAGTGAGAATGGCAAAACTGCGTTGCCATAGAAACACGCATCACCTGCCGTCCTCTAAGCAAAGTTGTCAACAACGTTCTTCATTATTATATTCAATAATGTATAAATAAGAACTAATCGCTTCCCGGTATCATCATAGCTTATCTAGTATCAAACATAATGCCTCGAGTGGGATGTTTCCCTAACTGATGCATTTCCTCACACTTACACATTTCTGGACTGGAGGATACACCAACTGACTACCGAATGAATCATCTCTTTTTGTATCTGGACCCAGCTTATTATCACAAACATCTCTGCTTCTCAAAACATGCTTTATAACCAGTAGGATGCAGAAATCCTAAATCATGAAATGAATCGCTTGAACGCGAGGACGAGGATTCGAGCATCTCATGAAGGGAGGTATCACCGATCCTCCCACCTGTTGCCATGGAATCATAGTGATGATGCTGGTATTTCTGATGGTGAAGGAGGATGCGGGTCGGGTAGGAGGAAGGCTAATTATATCTCTTTCATTCCTATATTTCAGATTCATTTAAATGAAATATGACGACTAAAAGCGAATAAACAAGATACAGCAGCTGAACTAATCCCATCCGATGACTATCATATGGAAATGATAAACTTGTTGATAAAATTCACTGTCCATGGAAAACATACTTTTCCCGTAATTTCAATTTTGAGAGTATTCCAGTTATAAAGATCCACGAGACAAATATAGATTATCATCTTCTTTTCTCGACTCCATCACCCGCGTGCACTTGCTACCGAAGATGATTCCACGACTGGTATCGGACCAGCTGAGCGACAAACATCAGTGAATGAGTTGGAAAGAGTTGGTGGTGTGATTTCATCTCCATCCGCCGAGGTCAGTCTCGTTCTCTGATTGGCTCAGAGTAGAGCAAAAACACCGGTAAAGAATCCACATACCTTACATTCCTCAAACTCGCTGCTGCACAATGCTAAAAATAACCACCCCATTGTCATCTCGCACGCTTTTAATAAATCGCCAGGTCGCAGCGAAATAAACAGCGCACAGGCGATGTCTTGTTTTATTCATCCTTGCTAGAATAGACTCTCGCTTTTTAGAAAAACTGGACAGGTTTTCATTCTTTACCGAGAAAATCATAATGATGCCATTTGTCGATTTGTCAGATCTAGGATCAGGGGGAATCATCACATTCTTGAGAGGTTCTGAAACCCTTCACTTTAAAAGTTTCGATGAAAAACAAGTCGCGAGTCCGAGGTCAGACGATTTGGGAAGACCAATAGAAGGAGGCATTGTTCGCCTGTCGTGCCCAATTATGCAACAGTTTGACAAACATCAAAACATTAATCTAAACAAGGGTCGTCATGTACCAAAAACTCTGCACTGAACCCTCGCAAAGGTTCCTCCGAGAGCTATCAAATTGACTGATTTCAGTTAGATATCTTGATCTGGACATCATTCTAGAGCCGTCGACCTGTCAATCAACGTCGTGGTCAACCGCGAGATAAATTCCGCGTGTCGAAACTCGACGTCCCCAAGGTGGTATCGGTCATCATCGCCTGCTTCTCATCATATTCAGGTCCAACGTCAATCTCTCATTCACACCCCCTGTCTCCGGCCCTCCTCCCTGTTTCCATCTTCCTCCCCTCTCTGTACCACATTCATATAAAAAATATATTTAACAAATTTAGAAAAAAACAATCGCTGTACCAATTCGTCCCTGTTTTCACGAAGTGACGGTAGTGAGGAAAATCGCATACATTTTCACTTTTGATTTTTTTGCATTTTTGGACATCATTCACTAACATCTTGAACCTCACAAAATTTCAGATCATAATAATGTCTAATTATGTCACTATGACGATGACGTAAACAAGAAAATGCATAGCAAAAGGATTTTCTGTTTTCACGAAGTGACGGCCAAGTACGCGCTTAACAGCCGTCAATTCGTGAAAACATCGTTTGCTCTTTTCCTGCTTTTAATATTTTCACGAAGTGACGGTAGTGAAAATTTCGCAGTTTGGAACAGTCACAGACCATGAAAAGGTGAGTTTTTAAACATTTTTTTAGGGTAAATTAATGTGGTACGCTCTTTTGATTCATTCTGATTCTTTGTAAGCCATAAATATATCCATGAGCACAGAAATGTGTGAAAAATACACCGCCGTTCCACATTTCGCCCCATATACTTATTTTCATGTAAGTGAATAAAGGAGTGAAGTATCATGTGATCCAAAACTAAAAAGATCAACTTAGACTTAACAAATATGCATCTAGACTAAATAACTTAAGTGGAGAGTCTTTCTTATTTTGCTCCACACCAAATATTAATGCTATAAGGTTCTTTTTATATCTGCTTAAGTTATAAATTTGAACAAAGTTTTACAGAAAGTTAGAGAGTAGACCTAGATCTACTACTAGATCTAGACCTAAGTAGATCTAGACTCGAGTCTAAGTAAGTAGAGTTTTACTTTTATTTTTTCAGTAATTTACTATTTAGCTAATTATAAATTTGATTTAGAGTCTAGAACTCTAGTTACTCTAGATCATCATTTTATAATTATCAGTTTATGTCAGCCACTACTCATCAATCTAGAATCTAGAGGTGAGTAAATCAGGATCTCGACAAGACTGAGACCTTTCTTGTAAGGCGCGCGTGCCTGGGGTTTAAGAAATTTCAGCGCTCCAAGCCCAAGGCCAACATCAACATGGCCAAGGGCAAAGGGAGTTATGAAAATTATCATCACGCTGAGCTGAGATGACCTGGGATATAGCCCCTCCTGGTTAACTGTTAGTGTTGGGGAATTCAATGATTTGCCTTTCAAGCAAAGAAGGACATGGATGAACATTTAATTAAAAATTGAAAATTAGATACGGTCCTGCCCTGAAAATGAATAAATGGCACCATCCAAAAAAGGAATACTTTTTTTTGAGACTGAAGTAATCATGAGTAGTCTACCTTTTGGGGAACAATGTCCACATTTTTAGCTTAGTTTCTCTCGTTATCTGTACTCTGTGTCTGTTATATTCAAAGGCAGCACTTTACTTTAGTACCCTTGGTCCCTCACCCTATACAAAAATTATTTTAAACAATTGTTCTTGATACCAGCAAATGTTGCCCAACTCCACTTCGTGTTTTAAAGAATTTTCCAAGCAAGCACCATACCAGATGATGTACATGTCTCACTACCTACACTTCAGTGGTAATGAAATTATGATGATGTTTTTGCTTTCACTTAGTTTCAGATGCAGTAGATACAATTTGCACTTATATGAAGGAAGCACTGGGAAAGTACATCTACTTTTCAAGAATGCCACAGGCCAGACACAAATCCAGGTGAGAATAGTTTCATGATCTGTTCAAGAAAATCACACTTTAGCAGCAAAGTACTAAAGCACACTCACTGCTTATGTGCATAGGGGTAGTTGTTGTTTGGTAGGGGCAATTGGAAAATTCTATTTTGGGGTAATAGGGGCAATTGAAAACTTCTGTTTGGGGTCAGTTATGCCTATTAATTAATTTGATGTACAAAAGATAATATTGGATTCATTTCCTTACCTCTGCTTGCAAAAAAATGAAAGAAAATAACTTGTAATTATTTCTTTCATTCTACAAAATTAGATTGGATACAGGGACCGACATGCTGGTAAGATGGGTCCTTGATAATTCACTGAACACAGAGCTGCAGATGTGACTCGGCATAGTGACCTAAGAGTGGGAGCGGTATGGAACCGTTGAAGCAATTCACCGAACACAGTCAGAGCTGCATGTGTGACTTGGCATGGTGACCCTTAAAGTCTCCTGACGGCTCCGATTGCGATTCTGATGATGACCCATTGTCTATGCTTGTGAGCGAGTCAAAAGGTATTTTTTTCCTTCTTGATTGTTTCCCAATAGTTAAAATTTAAGATATTCTTAATTGTTTTTAATGCTTAGGTCTCTTAGTTAAGGGAATGAGTGGTCCTATCGAGGTCAGCATTAATTTTTTTTAAATCCTTATAAAAAAATTCCAATACTAAGGTGATACCACATAAAGTATTTAATTTATTAAGAGACTCTCTAAAATTGGGTACCAAAACTACACATAATAATTTTGCCCAATCATAATGCACTGTAAAGTTTCCCTTTCATAATTGAAATTCTGATAATGATTTTTTATTGATTTTGACTTGGACTTTTTTTATTATGATTTTTCTTTCTCTTATTTCCTTTTACTTTCAAGCAGTCTAGATCAAGGATCTTCTCTGCTTCAACCACTATCGCTTGGATGACATTATGTGTGAAGAAACTTGAAGGACTTGTGTTGAAGGGCATGCTTGAGAAACTAGAATCAATTACATTGATCGTTTTGGCAATGCTTCAATGTTTCAATACCTCAATCTCTCTTTTATACTGTTTGATTTTAAACATTTTGAATATCATAAATAAAGCAAACTCCACTCATAATTGTAATTGTGTGTACTAGTAATTACAATGAAATGGATTGATTATAAAATCAATGAATTGATTTAAAGCAAACTAAACATTTTCCATGAGTTCTGAAACAATTAACTGAATGGTCGTACAGGTGTCAGTTTTCTGTTACAGTATTGTGATGAACTCCTACAAACATAAATCTTTAATATTCAAATGTATAGCTCAGAACTGCTATTTATCAGGTATACCTACCTCGATCAGTAATGCATATTAGAGTTTTCGATTCCAGTTCCATGAATCCTCACATTGTATCTTTGTATTGAAGAATTTGTTTATCCATTTTCTTTAAATGTTTGTATTCACAGGGGTTGATGCCTTCATTAGAACATGAATATAAGTTACATTTCAACAATTGGTTTTTCTCTCAAAACACAATGTTACTAGTTCACATTTAATGTTTTAATTTATTACTTCTATAGTCATTCTCATCATTATTGTATTTGGTACTTCAAACTATCCTATAATGATCATACAATATAATGTTGCTGTTTTGAATTGTATCTGTTTGATGAGAAATGAAATTGTTTAGTCAAATTGATATTTCCATGTTTATCATGCATTGTTTAGCTGATAATAGTTTAGTCAGAGATTACGTGTTTACCTGGGTGAAGACAACCTTTAAGCATTGGTAAACTTTGTAGCGTTTGAGACTGTGTACTAAATTTCATTGAAATACCTTAGAAAGAGATTGTGTAAACTGACTTGGTTCTGATACTCTACTCACAAGATATTTATGAAAAACAGTGATGAACAAAAAAGTAACGATGATGATTATGTTAGTCATTTTTCCCATTGAAAAACTTCATGATACATGTAGTACATGTTTGTCGAGCATTTTGTATGTCCCATGTGGCATTTACTCGCTACGATTGCTGAATAAACATGATAACCAAGTCGTATATAAAGAATTAGATAAAGACATTTTAGCATATTTACAAGTACTGTATAATGAATGAAATAACCTTCGTATTCCGTGGATGTATAACTGATGAGTCTTTTCCACAAAACCCTAAATGTACATTTTAAAATGCAATACAGTATTGATGATAATTGATGATGATATGTTTGGTATGAATTATTTAATATTTTTGAATTTATGCTCCATTTTCCACTTGCTGTTCTGGTTCCAAATGTTTGAATTAAAACTGCTCAGTCAAAATTCATTTTCTGTGTTTATATTGCAGAGTTGAGTAGTTAACTACAGATTATGGTCAATTATCAATACTGAATCTTTTTCCTTCATTCAAAAATATTTCTTAACATATTTGCTTTATTTCCTATCTGAAAAAATATATTTAGCTAGGCCCCTCTCTAAAATTTTAGAAATTCCTCATAGTAATAGAGTAGCAAAAGCCCTGATATCACTCGCATGAATTTCAACAAGAAATGGCAGAATTTGTGTGATATTAAGGGGAGATGGAGGGGGTAAAGAGAGAGAGAGAGAGGGAGAGAGAGAGGGGGGGGGGGGGGGAGAGACTACTTGAACGTGTTCTTAAGTGGAAAGTATACAGTAACTTTAGTGCAATCTTTAGTCCCTATACATACAATGTACCTGATAATTAAACCTCAAATAATATTAAATACATATCCATTTTTAGCTTAAGATTAAAGAGAATAGCTTATTAATCATTTTAAAAGCACTTAGTGCCAATATCCATCTGTGCTATTGATAGTTAATTTATTGTGAGCCGTAGCTTCGTGAACAAAAACTGACATCATACATCTAACATCATAATTATGCAAAGAAGAAAAGGTGCTCTTATTTTATCCATACATATATTAAACAAGTAATTTTGCCGAATTTCAGTGTCTATCTCATGAAATTGCTTCACACAATAAAAATCCCATATGTTTTATACGCGCTCGGCTACGAGCCGTCACTTCGTGAAAACAAAATACAAGCGTTCTGCGTGATTTGTGTTTTCACGAAATGACGGTTAAGTTAAAAGTTCATACAGAGACATTCAGTTTATTCTTATCAATAAAAAAAAAATAGCTACCAAACGAGGAAAATGACCTCTATCTCTCAGTTTGCATTATTTTATCTGTACATCAATTAAATAAAACATAATGCCGTTTTTAGTGTCCATTTCGAGAATTCCATCCACAAGGGAAAAGTCCCATACGTTTTACGCGCGCGGCTACGTACCGTCACTTCGTGAAAACAAAATCAGAGCGTTCTATGCAATTTGTGTTTTCACGAAATGACGGTTGTGTTAACAATTCACACAGAGAAATGAAAAAGCAGCTACAGAAAGAGGAAAATGTACTCTTTCTCACAGTTTGAATTATTTTATCTGTACATCAATTAAACAAAACGTTTTGCCGTATTTAGTGTCCATTTCGGGAATTCCATCCACGAGAGAAAAATCCCATATGTTTTACGCGCGCGGCTACGTACCGTCACTTCGTGAAAACAAAATCACAGCGCGTCCTTGAATTTCGTGTTTTCACGAAGTGACGGTAATGTTTACAGCTCATTTCCCCCCAAAATATAAGAAATTAAGGAAATATTTAAACATAGAACTAAACATTAAGATATTTTCTATCCCAGGATATAAAATTTATTTGCCTTTGATACATTAAAGAGGTTGAGATTATGGTTTGAAACTTTGAAAGCGATTTATTCAAAACTAACTTTCTTTTAGTTGCGCGCTCTACCGTCACTTCGTGAAAACAGGGACGAATTGTACAAATTTACCTTTGCCTCTCCATACCCAGGAGAGGTAACCGTCAGTTTTCAAAGTCTGTCAAGTGGGGAAATTCATTATTGAAGCAATAAAGACCGTTTATTAACATCGAATCTATCAACAAGTACACCACAGAATTATGTTTTTACAAATTTCTGGAAATGACAGCTGTTTTAATAATTACTTAAAGAAAAGAGTACAGGACAACAACAACAGAAAATTTGTGACTAGAAGGAATCATTATTATCATAACATTCCGATAAAGTAACATTAATGAATTTTTCATTAGTTTTTATTGATAACAGGTCCTTCATACAGGGAGGGAGAAGGAGAGATAAAGAACAGTTAGAGAAATGGGAGAGATAGGTAGAGGTTATAGAGAGAAAGAGGAAAACAGAAAGGAACTGGGAGGAGAGAAAAGGAGGCGAGGTGAGGATAGAAAAAGGAATCAACATTTTAAATATTTGATATACCACTAAATGTTCAATTAATATACTTACATTTACAATAAATAAACTATTCAAAATCAAAACGACAAAAAGGGGTATAGAGAGAGAGAGAGGGGGGGGGGAGAAGGAGGAGAGATAGATAGATATATATGAAGAGAGAGAGAGAGGGGGAAAGAAAGAGAGAGAGAGAAGGGTAGATAGAAAGAGAGAGAAAAAATAAGAGAGAAAGAGAAGAGAAAAGGTGTGTGTGTGTGTGTGTGTGTGTGTGAGAGAGAGAGAGAGAGAGAGAGAGAGAGAGAGAGAGAGAGAGATAGGGGGGGGGGGGGTTGCTATCTAGATCTCAAATCTGTCTCACCTGGGGCGCATCTCAGTAGGAGATGAAACCCAACCTAAATTAGACTATTGAGTGTCAAGTGCAAGGCGGGGACGTATGGTCATAAAACCACTTATCTCGCACGCGATACCATCTCGCAATAACTCACCTCACTACTTCTCCTTCTCCGAGTTCCTGATTCTTTAATCCCGTCATTCATTCTTCTCTTTATTATTAGGTTAGCGTATTTCAATTCATTAATCCTTATCCATTTGTATCTCTTCAGTATGCCCCCATCTCCCCTGTCCTGTCTTTCTCCCTCTCTCTATACATCCATTCTCTCTCCTTCCCGTTCTCTCTCTTTCCATGCTCTCCCTCTGCCCACAGTCTCTCCTCTTCCCCTCTCATATCTCTCTTTCTCTCTCTCTCTCTATCTCTCTCCAACTCTCTTTTAGCAGAGACTAAATAAGGGTAACAAAATGATTTCGGACGTGGAAAAGAAGTTCCAACAACAATTTAGACACAATCTGATTTGTCACGTTTCTATAAAAGTTTGAAAATGGACCTTTAAGAGCCGCGTAACCAAATACGCACTTTCATCTTTTGATTTTGAAACTCAGAAAGATGTTCGGGGATAATGTCTCTTTTCATTGTGTGTCCAGTCACATAATTGCTTCGAGTTCAAAACTATATCAACTTCACGCGGTGCTTGGACCAACGGGAAGTTCTCCCCGTCTGCTGTTTATACGTTACCATGGTAACACAATAAGCTCTGTCATGAAGATGCCTGGTATGTTCACGAACTAAAATAATTCAAATCAGAAGAATGGGAAGTTTTCATTGTCAGGCTGCTTTATCTATGTGCGCAATTTGAAACACACTGATTGTAATCACCTCTGCCATATCCGCTAATTCGTTTCACTTCAATTCTAGTTATGTTGGTGTGTTTTATTTCGACATTATTATGACATCTCTTCCCAAATTACAGGCCCAATAGCCAAACGGTGTCGCAACATCTTATCTATCGAACAAGACAGAAAGTCTGAACAAATCATATACCTTAGAGCAGTCAAGGGGTGCAGTCAGAGAAGGGCATTACGTGGCGAACCAGGAATGGGGCACACACCCCCTTCCCCCGCCATTGTACAATATATGTATATTACTATATATATATATATATATATATATATTATATTTGACCTCATGTCTTAATTCAATCATTAGGTAATCTATCTTTCATAGTTATAATGGATATATGAGCCCCCCCCCCGTCCCCCTCATCTCCTCCACTTAATGGCGAAATATAAAATGAAACGCACATGCACACTTTCATTTCAAATCAGAGTTTACTTAAGAATGCGAGAGGGGCAATTTTTAGTTTGTAAAGCTAACAATCAAAGTTTTAAACTTTTAGTATATGACGCCCATCGCGTGTTTGAAGATGATTTCGAATGATGGATGAGTCGAAAGCAAACTCCAGGAGACTCCCTTATAACTCCCACCTCCTTGCGTAGCACCTTCTCTATCACCTTGCCATGATAGGTTCAGATTTATGATCGTCGAGTAATGATTGAGGAACGTAATACCACGAGAGTGTATGTTCATTGTCCATGTTCATGGGATGATGATGACGTCATGATGATGACGTCATGATGATGATGTATTTGCGTGCGTGAGAGAGAGATAGCATACGGTGCTCATACCACAATCACACGAACGAGACGTACCGACGAGAGACCAAACAAAATTCTGCATTACAATAAAGGAATTTTTCCTTTTTTTTAATCGCCTAGGAGCCAAGAGTTATATAAATTTGAATAAAGGAATTTTTCCTTTTTTTTAATCATCTAGGAGCCAAGAATTATATAAATTTGGAGTCGGTTCGGCAGTGTTACCATGGTTAATAAGGTGTTATCTCGTTTAAGGAGACAGATGCCCATGTCTTGTATTTGTTTAGACGTTTATAATGGGGGGGGGGGGGGCTATATAATAGGTGAATAGATACATGTATGCAGGTATATGCGATTGAGGAGTAGAATGCCAGTCTTCTCCTGAATATATTTATGTTATTATGAATATGAGATATAATTCAAATCATACATCTTTGACAAAGCAATTTGTTTTTGGTTTGCTTTTGTTCATTTGTTTGTAAAATTATCCTTCAATACCTCTAAAAGATTAAGAATGATATAAGTAATTTGCTGGATATGAACAATATAGCTTTCACCATTAGAAAATGAAGAATAATTGCATAATCTTTCTCGCGGAGAATGAGTATGTACGAATATCACGACTCTTCACATGAACAGCGACAAAATAAGAAACACACAACAATTCTACATATTTCCTAGCAATAACTGGAATTTTAATAAGTACTAATACTACACTCAAAGTGTAAGAGCACACATTTGCAGCAACAAACATGTTGGAAAGTGACACCATGTAAAAACGTTATTCAAATGTAATGTAAATGATAGGAACACTCGATTACTAATAGAATTTGAGTACCTAAATCGAGTTGTTGGATCACGTCTCCAGAATTCAGTATTCTTCCTTTTGACAGCAGTGTAATACACACGCCTGGAGCTATTCCTAGCAATAAAATACCCTTTAGAATTATGAATAACTTATACATATTTGTCTTGATTTTCTTTGAAACTCGTACAAATATGAGGTACTATCATACCTTGTCCAAGGTTTCTTCATATCAAATATATTAAACAAAAAGGTCACCATACTACAGTCAAATCTGTCTTAGTGGCCACCTCTCTATAAAGACCACCTGTCTATAGTGACCATGTATTTTGTCTAAGAAGGAAATATGTGTTGTAGGACCTGTCTAGAAAGGCCACCTTCTACCATAGCCCTTTCTTTGTTTCCCTTGAGTGGTCTTTATAGACATGTTCGACTGTATGAGCTATTTGTTGATGGCAATGAATCTGCAGCTGTTTATCTCTTTTACCTCCTTTTTAAATTTAAAAAACAATAAACAAAAAAATGTACAATTATCTGTAAACATGTAAGGCACTTCATATACTGATGAAAGGTGGGAAAATGAGACATTTTAGTTACTTTTTTTTCTTGACATACATATGAAGAGTTTCATTCCAAAAGGAGCTTAATCCACTTTGGGTACTTCTGAGTAAATCGCCTTTTTTTTAATTTCTCCACTTTCCTTGAAGCCATGTACTTTCATGTTGTTATTTATGTTGAAGGTGTCACCCTGGACCAATAATATATGAAAAGGAAAAATCTACAATTTTTTATGATTTTTACTAAATTTTAAGATTTTCTATTTTCTTGAATTTAGCTCCTTTTGGAATGAAACACGATATTGTACCTAAAAAAAAATGATAATTTTTTCTCAATAAAGTCACTAAAATTGTATTCAAAGTCGAGCGGCAATCTTAAGATTCCGACGGCATTCGAAGTGCATTTAAGTTGGATTCTTTAAGTATCAAAAATATCGAAATAGATTCCGGCGGCAATCGGGATGCATTCGAGCCGCATTTGAGCGGCAATCTAAAGATTCCGACGGCATTCAAAGTGCATTCGAGGTGCATTCGGGACATCCTTGCATTCTGCTTTAGAGCCGCATTCAAGAGGCAATCCATAGATTCGGACGGCGTTCGAGGTGAATTTGGGACATTCTTGTATTCTGGTCGGGACGTTCTAACCCCGGCCCCCCCACTCAGTGTTATTTAGGGTACGCATATGCTCGTACCCTATTTTTGAAAGCACCCCCTATCTGAGGAGTGCCAACATTTCCGAACCCCCCTTTCGCGGGCTTTTCGCGGGCTTTTCGCGGGCTTTTCGCGGGCTTTTCCTGCCTTGGAGACCCCCCTAAATCGGGAAAAATGCTCATTTTACCCCCCCTAAATTCGGAATAATTTCTCAGGTGTCCAAAGAGATGAGAGAAAAAAAGAAAAACACCCCCTTTTTATAGAAATCTCCGGGTGAAAAGTCAAATACACCCCTTTTTTTTACAATTCTCGGGCCGGACTTTGTCGCACGAAAAGTACCCCTTTACCGGACATTTTGGCAACACGCATGCGGTCATTCCGACCTTTGAGTGGGGGGGGGGGGGGGGGGGGGGGGGGCGGGGTTCTAACTGCATTCGAGCCGCATTCGAGCGGCAATTTAAAGAATCCGACGCCATTCGAAGTGCATTCGAGGTGCATTCAGGATATTTTTGACATTCTGGTCGGGACGTTCCAACTACATTCGAGCCGCATTCGAGCCGCATTCGAGTCGCATTCGAGCCGCAATCTAAAGATTCCGACGGCATTCGAAGTGCATTCGAGGTGCATTGGGGATATTTTTGCCAATCTGGTCGGGACGTTCCAACTGCATTCGAGCCGCATTACCTTTCCTTTTAAATAATAATAATGAAATCACAACTAAAAAAAAACCTTTTGAAAAAAACTGAACAACATAATTATCACAGTTTCATTCCAAAAGGAGCTAAATCCGTTCAATTCCAGAAGGAGCTAAATTCATGTTTCATTCAAAAAGGAACTAAATCCACAAAATCTAAAATTTGATAAAAATAAATAACTGGTAGATTTTTTTTCTTATCATATATTATTGGTCCAGGGCGACACCTTTAACATATATAACATGAAGGTACATGGCTAAAGGAAGGTGGAGAAATAAAAATGGTGATTTACTCAGAGGTACCCAAAGTGGATTTAACTTCTTTTCGAATGAAACCGATTTGGATTTAGCTCCTTTTGGAATGAAACATGATATTGTACCTAAATTTGTTCATACTTCCTGGTGAAATTTTAGAATGTGATATAGTGCATTTTGTCCCTTGTAGGAAGTCATTATTTTAAGATTAAAGATAAACTGTAGTACTGGTAATGCGATTGCATTGTAAAAGAAAAGGTGTGGAAAGGATCAGAAACAGTTGATCATGTAGCATGTAAGTATTGGTGTGCACTGCAAGGTTCTGGAGTCATCAAAATCATAATAAATTTGACCGAGTCTTGGTAAAGTAACAAGCACTCACATAGAAAGCTATATATGGGACAACACACATGGTGTCGGGGCTAGTACTACCTTGATTTCCTTGTCTTTCTATGCTCATTACTCAGCCAGTATACATTTTCTTCCAAAATTGTTTGGCACATGTCATTTATTTGTAATCTTGAACATTCAGTGTAAGTTTCGTTTGATTCTGTGAGAATTAATTTTTATTTTTTTACCAGTACTGGAGTTTATCTTTAAAAACTCAATTTTGATAAAATATGGATTTAGCTCCTTTTGGAATCAAGCTCTTCATATTGCAAGAACAATGTCATCAGTCACAAAATGTACATCATCATTCATTTGAACACTAAATTTTTGATTGCACATCTTTAGCTAAGTATCTATATTCTAGAAAGTGAGGATCACGTTGGGTACAATGATAACCACAGTAACTTCATACATTGTACATCATATCAACTTTTCTAACTATAACAAGCATCTGGTAAATCAGATAACCATGTTACAGTCATATTTCAACTGCTTTCTAACTTATAATGCATAAGTACATGTACTTAATTCAAAGAGCCAACCTCTTGATAAAAAAAACAGACTGAATATCCTTTAAAGGTAAAAACCAGTTATGGTCATGCGATTGCATTGTGAAAGAAATGTTGTGGAATCGATCAGAAAAGGTTGATCATCTAGCATCTAGCATCTGCAAGGTTCTGGAATCATCAAAATGATAAGAAATTTGGCCCATTCTTCGTGAAGTTACAAGCACTATACACAGAAAGATGTATATGGGACTACCCTATATCTCTCACAGTCCATGAGAGAAACAAATTTACAAAATATATAAATTAGTAGGCGGTTTCCCGGCAAATTTGTTATCATCATGTATTAGTCAAAACATATTCTTCCACATGATTGGTAATGAAAGCTTCCATTTCATTTTTTGAAAATGGGGCATTTCCAATACTGGTCTTTACCTTTAAAAAAAAATCAGATTTTCATGAAAACTCAACACAACGGGCAAGTAAAATGTTTGCTCTTTCATTAATATGTAATAAGAAAATTGTAAAGCTGGTGATTCTGCGTATTTCCCGCCCATGTAGGTTTGTTGTTCAACCTTTTTGCTAGGGTTTGGAGGGTTTACCTGTACATGTTTCTATGCGATTCCATTGTTTATACCGTTTTTGTTTGTTGAAAGACAATTATATTTTCAAATTGTATTTTCAAGAGGCGATATCGTATTATCGTATTTCACTTGTTTGATCATACTAAATATGATAAAATCGTACTGGTTGCCATCTCTGCTCATACCTCTACAATGCAGCTGTTTCTTTCTTCTGAAATGGATTAAAGGTAAAGACCAGTTTTGGAAACGCCCCCCTCTCAAAAAATGAAATAGAAGCTCTTATTACAAATCATGTAAAAGGATATGTTTTGACTAATACGTGATCTCGGAATTTTGCTGAAAAACCGCCTACTAATTGATATATTTGGTAAATTATTATATCTATTTGGACCTGATAAATATAACGCATGTGTCACGCACGTGTGCGTAGTCCCATATACATCTTTCTGTGTACATTGCTTGTAACTTTACCAAGACTGGGCCAAATTTCTTATCATTTTGATGATTCCAGAACCTTGCAGTACACACCAATACTTATATAGGGCAATTCCACGGTAACGGAAGGACACTCAGACAAGATTTTTGAACTTCAGGTTCATACTAAAAGAACTGTTTTATTAGTATGTATTAAACTATGGGGAACAAAATGTGTTTCAGTCAAGTAGAAAGCTTCATCAACTTCACAAAGTTTGGATAAACACTAATTAACTGGAAAAAACCATGTCCATTTTTATGTCCTTCCGTTACCGAGAAAATTAATATGCACATTCTTAAACTACTTAACTATAATGACAATTTTTTGGGGGAGAATTAAAGGCACTTATATAGGTATTATATCTGTACTGTTTCACATCTTATACTAATAAAACAGTTCTTTTAGTATGAACCTGAAGTTCAAAAATCTTGTCTGAGTGTCCTTCCGTTACCGTGGAATTGCCCTGTACTAGATGATCAACCTTTTCTGATCCATTCCACAACGTTTCTTTCACAATGCAATCGCATGACCATAACTGTTCTTAAGCTTTAATAAACAAATGAGGTGAAAACATAATCTATACCACTTGTCGCACTTTATTAAGTTTTCCTTTGTGTTTTATTTCCTTCATAACTAAAGATCTAAAAAAAAACTGTATAAAAAAGAGAAGCAGAATATTTTGTGGGTGTAAATTGTATACATACATTGTATAATCATCATTTTGTATTCATACAAAATTTAATTGCTCGATTATTTTATTTCATAATCATATTTTAAATTAGACCTGATCTGATTTAAACGGCAGAATATACCATCTCTTGGAAGAATAAATAAGTAAGTGAAAGTATCGAGAGATGTGTGTGTTAACCCAGTCCTACATCTAATGACATCATGACCACAAAGCCCACGATAGCTCCACAAGAAGCAAGGCGGCCATTTCCGCTGTAAAGTAAAGAGAAAAACAAAAGAAATTTCATGAGAGAATGCGAAGAAAAACTGTGGTGTACTATCTCTTGGAAGAATAATAAATAGGTCAAGAGCGTAGTTAGAGATGTGTGTCAATCTAAAGACATCATGCAAGGTAAACATAAAAAACAAAACAATTTAAACAAAAATGATGACCCATAGCTTGAAAAGAGCTAAAACAAGAGAGGTTCCGGTCAAAATAAAGCCTCCAAAAATTTAAAACACCAAATTCAGAGCCTAATATCAGACAATACTCTATAATCTGTCATCTTTGTATGAGGAAGGATGAAAGGAAAGTCAATAAGAGATGGGGTGGTGGTGTGGAAGGGTGTTGGTGGATTGAGAAGGATAAGGAAGATTGAATTTAGGGAGACTGAGCTTTTTTTCCTTCCATTTAGATTGAAGATTGAATGATTTCTTGTAAAATCACTTATCAGGAATTCAACAACATACATGGACTTGAAGTAAATAAGAAGTGTTCAAAAGCCAGTGCAAAAAAAAAAAAAAAATGAAAGTTAGTTAGCCTAGTGACTACTGAAAGATCTAGTCCCCATAGGCTTAATACAGGGATCATCCGGTTTCAGTAGGCAATTATTCAATGCTAATTTCTTTAAGTGCACAGATTTAAACAGGATTTTTTTTTCTTGGAACTTTTCAAATGAAACTAGCTAATCTCCATGAATTAAATGAAACATTTCTTAATCAAATAGAAGGAGGAGGATAAGAAGAAGAAGAAGGAGAGAATTAGGGAATAAGAAGGAAAAGAAGACGGAGAAGAAAGTAAAGAAGACAAAGAAGACGAAGAAGACGAAGAAGACGAAGAAGACAAAGAAGACGGAGACGGAGGAGGAGGAATAGGAGGGGGAGGAGGGGAGGGAGGAGGGGGAGGAGGGGGAGGAGGAGGGGGAGGAGGGAGGAGGAGGAGGAGGAGGGGGAGGGGGAGGGGGAGGAGGGAGGAGGAATAGGAGGGGAGGAGGGGAGGGAGGAGGGGGAGGAGGGGGAGAGGGAGGAGGGGGAGGGGGAGGGGGAGGAGGGAGGAGGAATAGGAGGGGAGGAGGGGAGGGAGGAGGAGGAGGAGGAGGGAGGAGGGAGGAGGAGGGGGAGGGGGAGGGGGAGGAGGGAGGAGGGGGAGGAGGGAGGAGGAGGAGGAGGAGGAGAAGGAGGGGGAGGAGAGAGGAGGAGGGGGATGAAAGGAGGAGAAGGAGGGGGAGGGGAATGAGGAGGAGGGGGAGGAGGAGGAGGAGGAGGAGGAGAAGGAGAAGAAGAAGAAGAAGAAGAAGAAGAAGAAGAAGAAGAAGAAGAAGCATTACCTTGTATGTGCTTCTGGAATGATATCATCCACTACCACATAGATCATGGCACCTGCTGCAAAGGCCAAGGCATAGGGTAAGATAGGTTCAGCTACGGTGACAGCTAGTGCCCCTATGACACCTGCTATAGGCTCTACCATACCACTCAGCTGACCGTACCTGTCAGGGTAGACAAACAAATAAATAAGGGTGTTGAGTTATATGCAATATTGAATTTAAAGTTAAGTCACCAACTTCTACTACTGTACAGTTAAATACTGTACAAATAGAAGGTTTTGCATGCCCGAAACATTCAGGAGTTAATTCTAAATAATACCGTGAAATTGTAGAATCACAACATTTAGCTTTCACAATCTATATACTGTTTCCTACATAAAATGGCTTTCATTAATGATTTGCAAAACTTTCTGGTTTTGCAGTATCTTCAACATTTCCTCAGCACAAGGAAATTCAACATCAACTTTATGCAAAATGTTTCAAGGCATTATGGCATAGATTTGTACCTCAATGTAAAATGATGACAGTGCTCAGATAAAATACAGACTCCAATACAGTATGGCTTTGGGAAGCTGAAACTTCATACAGAAAATGTGCGACTGATATTTTTGTCTGGTAAGAACTAGAAGGATGTTAACTATGTGTTAGATTATATGAGATAACACCCTTCCGGCTAAAACAGGTGACATGGATTGTTCAGCAATTTAGACTACTCATGTTCCCAAAACATTGTAGGGGCTATAATCACATCCCATATATATTATCCAAGAAATGTGAAATTCAGAAAATTACTTAGAAATTTTTTTCATTCATCAAAAAGGATCTAACTCACCAGAAACTTCTCCATATAGAGAACCCTGAACCTCGAAGAGGAAGACTCACAGCAAGGCCTTCTGGGAAATTCTGAATGCCGATGCCAATGGCTAAATTTCTGTAAATATAAAAGACAATGGATGGGAAAAAGAATTAAAGCATTTTTTGTTTTAACCTGTTGAATATTGAAGTCTCTCATTCCCACAGGCTTTCAGGCTCCATTCACTTTATGTAGGAAATTTGATTTGATTTGATTTGATTTGATTTATTTTCCCACTTAAATATCCACAAATTAAATGACATGCAAGGTCGATACGTGCGCTATATAAGAATCCAATATTATAATTATTATTATACAAGTAACAAAATACTGAAAAGTATGTTCGTAATTAAATAAGTTTACAGAGTACATTTAAGTTTGAGAATAAGACAAAATACTTTATATTGCTTGATTTAACTGAGAGGGGAAAAAAGGGAATCTCAGAAAAGCTAGGCTTGTTGAGCGAGATTCCCAGTATAAATTAAATAATGGACTATCAACAACGTGCATCAAATCCTGCACATGTCAGAGACGCGCGAACCCACCCGCCTGCGCCAGATCCCCGGGTCTCCTCCGCCAAGGCCCATTCAGGGTACATCAGTCTGCCGTTGCCAGGTCGAGCAAGCTCAAGGTTTGTTCGACCTAGCAACAAGGAACATGGTTTAATCTAGTTCACGTTATCATTCTACAGTTCAAATATAATTTGACTGTGATAAAAGTGAATTTGCATCTCATTATTAGAAAACTAATATACTTTGTAAATTATCTGAACTATAGTAAAGTGATGTATGATTATCTGAGTCCTTTTTAGTAAAAGAGCACACAGAAATTTAACCCCAATGTAGCAAATATATATGTTGATTGAAGTCCTATCGCATAAAAATTATACAGAGATGAATAGTAGTATGATATTCATATGCAAAGTATGTTCATATATTAAGTGTCCCATTGATAAATATCTAAATGAAAGGTGTCACTTCTAAAAGCTCTGACATTTCACAAAATCAAAGTAATTGATAAAACCACTAGTACTCTTTCATACTGCATAATGCCTTTAATCTAATAACTTGTCTTTGTTGATATATAAGGTCATGTAAAACAAAGATTTCTGGATACCAGTATTAATTCAGGTTTGTATATGTTTATCAAATATACTTAAATTGCTTTCCTTGTGTTTTCATTAAAAAGGATTCTTATAAATCAAAAGTGATTTCTCACCTTGCATTCTCAAATGTGGCTGAGGGTGTTTTTCCTATCGCTCCAAATCCTACACCAACAGCTAAGCCCTCTGAAGAAAAGAAAAAATATCAATAATGAAACAACGATGCAAAAATAATTTCCATTTGGGCTATTTTGACATTTTGATGCCAAGTCTCTTCAAGTGACCATCCTAACTTTGACCACTAAAAGAAAATAATGTTCATTTTTTATATTTTTTGTTACTACCAACCATTAGGGATGATTTTTCATGGGATTTTGAAATCTGAAAGTAAAATCTTGAATGATGTTGTCAACTTGTCAATACTACAATTTGAGATTTTAGAACACAATATTTCATGATTTGGGTCACAAATATGATTATGAAGATCTCTCTTACTGGGTCTGCTGCAAAATATATTCTAATCAGGATCTGACATTTACTCCACCGACAAGTGCTCTGGCTTTATTTTCATCAAAGATATAGGGGTAAGGGTTGCTATATGATTTCAGGTTAGGTTGAGGGCTAGGTTGAGGGTTATGTATAGTGCTGGGGCTGGGTGCAGGGTATAAGTTGGAATTTCAGTTAGTGCATAAAATTGTCTACAGAGAGATTCTTGCAGGGGCATGTGTCGATCATACAACTGGTGGAATTACCTGGAATGTTATGTATGGTTATGACTATAATGAGTAGTAGAATTCACTTCCATCAACCTCTCTCTGCTTTTCTATTCCTCAGAAGACCGGCATCACTAGTCTATAGCAGTTCGTACCAGTCTAAACTTGTTTACTCTAGTACGTACTGGTTCATACGAGCTAGTTTTACATATATATATATATATATATGCTCTAATTACCTGGAATGTTATGTATGGTTATGGCTATGATGAGTAGTAGAATTCTCTTCCATGTAACCAAGCCTCTCTCTGTCGCTCTATCCCTGGGTGACGAGTTTCACTAGTCTATAGCAGTTCATACTAGTCTATACTTGTTTATTCTAGTTCATACTGGTTCATACCAGTTAGTTACATATACATTGTATGCTCTAATTACCTGGAATGTTATGTATGGTTATGGCTATGATGAGTAGTAGAATTCTCTTCCATGTAACCAAGCCTCTCTCTGCCGCTCTATCCCGAGGTGATGCAGGTAGACCGGTATCACCGTTGGAGAACTGGACGGTCACCGACGAGTTGATCCCTGGTTTCCGCCGTTGGGTCACGGTGGACGTATCTACAGTGAAATAGAGAAGAAAATGTATGAACATTGCTGTTGGAACAACAGTAGATACCCAACACCGCAGGCAATCCCAACACTCCATTTGATTCTAGAGCTTGAATAACCCTGACCTTAAAAGGCCGACACCTGTAAACCATTATCCTGATCATGACCTTATAACCTTAATACATTGAATGATGCATGGTGAAGTATCTGCAATCAAGCCCTACTGTCTTTGACCACATGCATGTTTTGATATCAACTCATTCTATATCAAGCAAGAGATAACTTAGACTGTATAATCATATGGAGACTGGGCATTTTTCTCTATTGCTCCTCGTCTGTGGAATTCCCTCCCATCATCTATTCATGAAATTGACAACCTGGACCACTTCAAAGCTTCACTCAAAACTCACGTCTTCCTTCAGACATTTAAATGTTTTTGAAACAGATATATGGCGCCATACAAATGCTGTTCATCATCATCATCATATCGTATATATTTAAAAAAATGTAATTGGCTAAATTTGCATTTTGCCTTCATTAGAACTCTGAATCGTGGTTGAACTTAAGTGAAGCAATATAAGAGAGAAAAATGACAATGCTTCTATTATATATCAATCATTGATCTGATACTAATTGAGTAGCCAACCTGTACAGACTTATGTCTAGTTTGAGCATAACTAAAGGTGAATCAGATAAATGATGTAATACTTAAGTGTGTCTTTGTTCAATACTACATGTATTTCACAATTCAAAGAATTGCAGCAGGATATATTTTCTAAGAAAAAAAAAATTTGAATTTTTCTAGCTGTATTCAAACTAATATACATCTACAGTATATTCATTTACCAGTACTGGTAATACAGTATATGACTCATCAAAGAGTGATCTCTAGATGATAACAGAGCTGCCAACCTTGTGCGACCAAAAAAAGGAATTTTAAGCAACAAAAAATAATTCATTAAAACGAAACTAACAACCACGCGCGACACACTTCCAATGCAGAAATTTCCATTCCTTATTGCATTTTTTTCTCCATATTAGGATATATAGTTTATTTACAAGTAGGTATTTTGTTGTTGTTATTTTGATATTATCGGCATTCATTAATTTGAGAATATCTTTTTCTTCAAGTATGTTTTAACCTTAGTTTTCTATTGAATTTGTGATCAAAATAACATTTTAGGGCAGTTGTTTGACGTGCGGTAAGTAAAAAAATAAATTATTAAAAAAATATTGGGATGAAAAAAACAGGAAAATTCTGGGAATGGTTGGCAGCTCAGTGATGATCATCATAAGCATATTTGGAATAGATCCATCAATCTACCCAATGGGTTTATCTATCTACTTGATTCTGGACATGTACATGTATGTACTTGTAAATATCACTCCAGCAGAACGACGACACCAATATATGTGTTTTATATGATCCTAACATAATTATAAAGTTGATGCATACAGAGAACAAACAGGAAGGAAGTTTGGGCATTTCCTTTTTTTTTCATCAAAGATCTATTCCGTCTAATGCATGAGAGAAGTTTACATTGCATGTAGAATTGGATTGATATCTACTTTTATTGAACCTAGCTTAATGCGGGACTGTACTACTTGTACCTACTTGCATCCTCTATACAGCCAACAAAACCTAAGCGGTACCTGTTGATCCCCCATGGTCCCCTTTTTCTTATGTTAATTAAGAACTAATTTGATGATGAGATAACCACCTGCCAGTGACCATGCAGGGAGGTCTAATCCCTCCCGGCCAAACTAGTGCAGTTAGGCTTTAAAGTTATCTATACATACAAGGAGGAAATAGGCAAGAAGTTTTAGCGTTTCATACTTTTCTACATTTAAGAAATATCCATATCTAAATCCATATCTAACTTTTGTTTTGAACAAGAACAAATTTATACTGCAAGCATGTCATGTCTAAACCTGCCATTACATTGTTAAGAAGATAATGTAAGATCTATACTATGCATTGAGGAGTTGAAAAAAATACATGTGGGAGAGTAACTGGATTGAAAAAGTTCTTGACTGTCATGATGGTACACTACATGCAATATTGATTGATCACCATAAACTTTACACATGCAGATTTGCAAATAAAACATATGTTCAGATTTAATCATAGTCTGTATATTGTCTTCTCTAAGTTGTCTTGCATGTACAGCATCCAATACCAATTTCGGGCTACAGATGTGCAGACCCTCGTGCATGCGGTTGCAACTGGGATCATAATAATAATTTAATAATAATGTATTTATATAGCGCATTTTCCATACATGTTCAAATGCGCTTTACAGTTATATTGTTAACAGAAGAGGTGAGTTTAGAGATTAATTTTTGAAGGTACTGAGAGATTGCTGGTTACAAAGAGATATGGGTAGGTTATTCCACAGTTTGGACGCAGTTGTTCAGGCTCTATCTATCACCAAGTGTGGGTAGCATCTTGGAAGATGGGTGGTTCAGTGTGATGCCTTGAGAGGAGCGAAGGGAGTAGCGGGAAGGTTGCCTGATAGTTATAAGTTGAGATAGGTAGGGAGGAGCCAGACCATGGGTGCATTTGAGGATGAGAAGAAGCATTTTGTATTGTATCCGGGACCTGATGGGTAGCCAGTTCAATTGATGAAGGGCAGGTTTTAATGTGACAGAACTTAAGTGAACCTATGATTTCATGGATATATCAAAAGCAACACACTAGATCCTCCGAAAGAGCCAAAGCTATTCATCATTATCTAATGATGGAAGAAAAAAGCCGTAGTCAGGAAGGTTGCTTGTTTTTATTGGTATACTTAATGCTGCATATGCTTTAGTTTCAGATTGTTCCCAGCCTTTCATGCATATTCATGTAAGTACAAAACTGAATGTACGTGGGTACATGTAATATCAAACTTTCAAATCAAGATTATGGCCTGGACTCGAGGCTAAAAAATCAATTTGAATGTGTAATTCAACTTTCTATCATACTGTATGATATCATATTACCCTAATGATCATCTATTTCATAGAGCAATACTAGTATCAGCACCGTATTACATGCTTTGGGTAGTTGATGATATATTGAAGAATTTAAATCTATACTACAGAATCTACACAGTAATAATATGATTTGCTATTTCATCCTCATATCACTTTCTTCCAGCATTCACTCTCCACCTGATGAATAAAAGAAGGCATTTCCTTTTAGAAGGTAATAAATAATGAGCTATGAGATTTAAATCATGCAATATATGCGAAAAAGTGACCTTTGACCCTGTAGTGGGTCCATGGACCAGGAGTGCAGGCTAGACCTGTTAATCAAACAAGGATAAACTGTCTTTAATTTCAAAAATCTTAATTATCTTTTTGGGTCCTTTCTTCCTGACACCGGCATTGAAGTGTAATCTTTTCATAGCTCCACATTTCAAATTGCTGCATACAATAAGGATTTACTATTAGTTAGATCACTGATTGGACTGTAAAAATATGTAAATGGAATATATGTTATTTTTTCTTCCAGAAACATTGAAAAATCAGAATAGAATTGTTGATTCCTGAAAAAGGCAAACTTTTGTGCCATGATTAAAAAAATAAAACAGAGATAACATTGATTTAATTTGCTTCAAGACCAGCTCAAATGCATTTAGTGCCTACAGTCTACAGATCTTCTCTAATTCAAATAAAAAAATGAAAGGGCATTTTTTTTTTTGTGAACACAAAATAAAGACAAATGGGATTGATAATACACTGGCAAAAAAAGATGCTGGTACATGGTTAACTACTTAACGCTATCTCACATTTTTCTGTTAATAAAGTAACTGTTTGTTCAGCCACAAACATCCTTCTTGCCAGTGACTTAGCTACGCGTGGGAGGAGGGGGGCATGGAGTCATGTGCCCCTTTAAATAATCAAATATTGAAGAAGAAGAAAGAAAAAAACATGAACAAATATAACAGGAGAGTAAAAGGATAAAGAGAAGGGTAAAATGACATAACAGAAAATGATAGCATCCACTCCTGCACCATACTTCTTAACAAAAACCTGGTAAATTTGCATTTCATTTCATAAGTAAGACTGGCGCCTCCTCCCTCCCCCCCCAAAAAAAATGATACCAATGCCCCCTCAATGGCTAGACCCGTGCTACGCCACTGCTTCTCACACTCAGCTAAACCTTACCTGGTGTTTCTTCATCTGCGTTCTGTGCTACTGTAGTAACAGTAAGGTCATCTTCATACTCTGCATGTAGTTTGTTCTCAGATTGTAAAGCCAAGGCAACGTTTGGTGACGAAATCCCCTGAATGAAAGAAGGAAATGCGGAGGTCATAGGTGAATGTAAGTCAAGGACAGCAAGATTTTATTCACATAAACTACATGTATTTTAAAGCCCAATTATGGTGATAATATATTTAGTGTATTCCAACCATTATAAAAGGTTCTCTTTTTTCTCTAGCCTGCTGAATGATATTAGACCTTATATACAAACATAGGAAGATAATCTTTGCTTATATGATTAAAGCTAATATTGCACCTTACAGAAAGCTATCAATGCTTTTCAAGAACTACACTCACAAGCATGGGAAGAAAGACATCTGCAGCGTAAACAAAGAGGGCCCCCAATATAAACCCGATGGCTGCCGGTACAAAAGACCACTTGTTGTATCCGTTGGTCTCTGCTATCTCAATAGCCGGAGCAAGGAGCGACCAGTAGGAGGCAGCTATCATCACCTAGTTGAAAAAATATATGGAAAATTGAATTGAATTGAAATTGACATTAAAAATATGGTCAAAGGATAGACAATTTTATGTTTTGAACGAATTATGTCATGGCTTTCATTAGAAACAAATAAGACTTGACTGGAAAGCCAAGCCATCGTAAAGGATGTTTGAAGAATGTCTTAGAAAGACATTTGAGCTTCAGTCGAGTTCAGTCCATATGAATACATTTCTATATGAGTGTGACATAGTTCCACATATGTTTGAACAGTAATTATTAAATGATTACTAACATTTTTTCTCCAATTGATCTTACAATAGTCAATAAATAACACTATAGTTCATACAATGTCATTTTCATTCTGATCTATCACTTTCTTTAATGTTAAATTGTTTGTTTGACCTACATGTAACAAGATGCTTTCTTTAGAGAAATAAAATGTAATAATATAATAATAAGGAACCCCCGGCCACAAAAAGTCATCCTTCCAACATACATCTTTCTAGCTCATCAAACAAAGACTTAAGCTATCAGTAACAAGATTAATCAATATTCTGGTCTACCTTTTTGATCAATCAAATTTGAGAATAAATATTTGTACTTTCCCCAAGTACACATTCAACATAGCTGGTTAAAGGCCTTTCATGTATAATCTTCACAACTCATATCATCGCAGCTCACAACAGAATTTTCCAGAACTATTACAGAATCTTTGAGAGAGAAAAGAAGAAGCAATCATTCTCACTCATAGACGATGGAATAGTTTGCAATTGAATGTGAATGTAACTCACCCCTGCAGCAAATCCTAAGCTGCCATCAAGAATTTTCCTCTGAAATGATTAGAAATAATGGATATTAGTTAATGCATATGTCATTATCTCTGTTCAGAGAAAGAGGAAAGTAAAAGTAGAATAATTCACATTCATACATGCTGCTTTAATTTGAAACAATTACAAATTTTAACAGATGGCCTGTATATTAGTTGAATTTGTTGACCTTGTAAAAAAATATATTCATAATGTGTTCACTGAAAATGGATAACTTAATATTAGTTTTCCTCATAGCCTTCAAAAGTATGGTAGGACAAAAAAAATAGGTTCAGCATTGTTGGGCTGTAAAACTACAAATGTAATAATTCCAAGGCCCAATACATGAAATTCATCATGTAATATTTACTGAGAAGTTTATAGAACCCACTTAAAAACATAACCAATCACCTATACACATTGTATCTGTTGGAGTATGCATAGCCTTAAAAACATTTAAACTTAGATTTTTCTAATAGATTTACATGTAAGACTTAGGGATTTTCTTTTTCTTTTTCTGAACAATAAGTATTTTCCCAATTATGCCACTAACAACTTTCAGGGACACAGTAGCCTACCAAACACAATTATCAACAATGTAATTGATATTTTGTGGTTTTTCATACTTACTCCATGATTTCACCTATAAAAAATGTGGTTATGCAATTGATATCATAATCCTACATGTACCATTTCAACATGGAATTAAAATCCATACCAGAAAATCTGATCACATGATCCTACCTACTTAGCCTACAACCAATGCCTGCCAATGTGCAAAATAAAATAAACATGTCCTAAAATCTGTACCACTTCCATTAAATATCATTATGGTATCATTAATGATATCAATATGTAGAATTAGTAAGAGAAAAAAATAAAAAACAAAACCAACCAACCAATTTAGCCTACTACAAATGCCATTCAACATGCAATATAAAAATAACAAATCCTCACTTCCATTGAATATTATTATGGTACAATATCATATAAATAATAAATTAATGTGTAGGATAATTACGGTAGTTAAAGCTAGATTTCTATGCAATCAAAACCGGGCTGACCAGATTAAACGTATTTAAAAAAAAAGCAGAAATACAAAGTTGTTAACCAACTAAAGACTCCTAATAAACTGCGATATTGGTTAATTAATTATATTATTATAGTAAAAATTTTCAGTTTCAGTTTTCTTTACGGATAACTGAAGATATGGCATATATATATTCAATACTGAACGAACGCCATCAAAACTATTACCAACAACAACATAAGGATAATTAGTAAGAGAACACAACAAAACAAAACACCCCCACCCCCAGTTAGTAAACAGAACAAAACAAACAACCAGCTTATTTTTAAAGCACTGATGCTATTAAGGGCTTTAATTTGCAATGAACCTGACCGGAGAGGAGAGGATCAATTGATCTTTACAATCTTACCAGTGGGAGATGTGCATGTTAATGAGATGTTGAGCTTTCAATAGATGTGTATGTACCATACTGCACTTGAACTGTTTACATCCCATTCCATTATGCGATCTGCTCAGTGTTTGAATAGGTGTTCAATCACTGTACATGTATGTTTGCTCTTTTTGCATGACTGCATCTCACTTTGCTATACGTGTCCCATACACAGTCTAGAAAGTTCTCTATCAAACATTTTAAATTTCACCACAGCAAGCGCTGGTTACTTTTTTTCTTCAATGTTTTACTTTAAAAAATTAAAATTTCTACATGTATCTGTAACATCATTCCACTTCAATAGTAATAATAATTCAATTTCGATTAAATAACAAAAACTCTGACAATTTAATTCTTAATCGTCACACAATCTATATTTGAGAGAAATGTAGAGGTCTATACTTCTACATTTTAAAGAAATATAGAGTCTAGAGAGTAGAGGTCTATACTTCTTTAGAATGTATTAGATGATTTTAGATCTCTATATTTCTTTAAAAGTTTTTAATACCAAAATCATCTCTGTTTTCCAACACATCCGTCTGAAGTTCTCAAGCGCCATAACCACAAAAACAATAACATAATATTCTTTAATCAAAATGAAATTCTGATTAGGACACTGTCATACAATGCCAATGGGCAACTGACTAGTTAGACAAATTGAATAGAAAAGTAAAGAAAAACTTCAAAAAGACAAAAAGAAAAACTTCAAAAAGTAACATAAATGCCAAAATGGTGCAGAGGCCTCGGGCCCCAAAACCAAGTTGGACCATTCAATTTCAACATGGAAAAAAAAATTGTATTTCACGCATCTTCTTTTTTTTTAAACCGTTTAATTAATCGAACATTGCTACCGGTATTTAATTTTTTTTAAAAGTCATTGATGATCAATTCAAAGCAATAGACCGACTTTACACAGATGTTGACACGTGGGACTACATCCCAACAAATTTCTTACCTTTCCACTTGTAAACACGAACACAAGGGCGGCTCCTGCAGCCGTCAATCCCCAGGTAAACAAAGTACCTAATAGGGCCTGAGTGACTGGATCGTAACCTTGCAACATTTTGATAAATGTTAATCAGATCATTCAAAAATAGTGATTTCCACCTCCTCAGTTCGTACTTTTGCGCGATCAGCTCCAGTCAAGATCACAGCTATCCGTGTCACGTATACGCGCTGGCCTGGCCTGGAGCTAGCTACGATTCGGTCGTTCGTTGGGCCGGGCATGTTGTTGTTGTGTTTTGAGTTATTGGCGATTAGTCAGTGATTTGACTATTGTCGCCAAAATACTTTACGGCACGTGTTATATCTCTCAATTTTGGATTTAAAAAAAAATATATATTTATTTCGTTTTATATTTATCTATCTTTTAAGATAGTATCGTAAAATAATATCGTAAGCAAAACATTCATGGGCTTTGTTAGTGTTTCTTAACAGTACGTGCAGATTATTTGTTATATCACATACACACCATACATAAGATAGCACCTACACAAGCTTCTATATTCAGTAATCTTATCATACCTTTTATCATTGTTGTTACTTTTTCTTGTTTTATTTTCTTAATACATTATGTTATTATATTTTTATTGTACTGAGTGTAATTTAACATATTTATAATATTGTATTATGTTTTACTGTTCTTATTTTATTTTCTTATTACATTATGTTATTTTATACAACACCTACGTGGATCCTTGTCATTTGATTGGACGATTGTTGGTCACATGATATTCAATAGATGGTATATTGCACGGTCGTGCATTTTTGGTTATATGCGCCGTGCATTTTTGGTTATATGCAGACTGCGTATCTCTCTGCTGCATGTGCGCGCGCGTATCCCTGCGTGTATCTGACGCGAAGGCAATCTGCATGTAATTGAGAAGGCTTGACTCGAACTGTAATTTATCTTTAAAAGGAGTAAAGCATAATTTGTTGATTAACGTTCTATTAGGTCTTCTTCGATGTTGTATAAAACAAATAATGAATGTTTTTCATTCGTTTAATAGTGCAAATATTTTCATTCGTTGAAAGATTAACGTTAATTCTATTCAACTCGGCTGACGCCTCGTTGAATAGAATGTTAATCTTTCAACTCATGAACATATTCGCACTATTGAACTCATAACCATTCATTATTTGTATAATATTTTTAATGTACTGAGTGTAATTTAGCATATTATAATATTGTATAATGTTTTACTATTCTTATTTTATTTTCTTATTACATTATGTTATTATATTTTTAATGTACTGAGTGTAATTTAACATATTTATAATATTGTATTATGTTTTACTGTTCTTATTTTATTTTCTTATTACATTATGTTATTATGTTTTTAATGTACTGAGTGTAATTTAGCATATTTATAATATTGTATTATATTTTACTATTCATCAAGGGAGGTATTACTTCCTGATAGGGAAGCGTTTCGTTCTGAGGAAGAACCGTACAATAGCTTTTTGTATATTAGACTCACTCTTTTTTAAGTATTCCATAATTTTTTCCGGTTGGGATTCGTTAATTTCTGTTAAAAACATAGCCCTTTCTATAATATAGTTAGGGCAATGTACTAAAAAATGTTTTACAGTCTCTATTTCACTGGGGCATCTATTACAGAAACCAGTAGCATGAATTCCTAATCTGAGGAGATCCTGGTTAAGTCCAAGGACTCCAAAGCGGAGTCGGTGAATAATTGTTGAATGTTGTCTCTCTAATGAACATATATATGGTTTATTAACATCTTTTTGATATGTTTTCAAATACGAGTTGGTTTTGTTCCACCTTTCTTGCCAAAGGAGTTTGGAACTTGTAGTAATTAAGCTTTTCATTTCTGACATATTTAGATTATTATTGACTTCTATTTTCTTTACTAATGCGGCCTTTGCGTGGAAATCCGCCATCTCGTTCCCTTTTATTCCACAATGTCCAGGTATCCACTCTACATATATATCAACTCCTTTATTCTTTAAGTGAGTAGTCATGGTGAGAATTTCCAGAATAAAAGATTCGTCCTTCTGTTGTTGTAATGCAATAAGTGCACTCAGTGAATCACTAAAAATAACAACCCCCACATAAATGTCTAATTCATCTACCCATCTGAGAGCAAGAATGATGGCAGCCAATTCAGCCCTGTACGAAGAGGTGAAATTTGCTAACCTTTTGCTCCGATGTAAAGAATAGTACACTCTTATTTCCACGGAGTCAAATTTCACTCTAAATGGCGTCAGCTGGGAGTCAACTCTATTCCGAGTTAAAGTGACACGGAAAAGGAGTCATCTTGACTCTGAATTGAGTCAATTCTCAGCTGATGCCACACAATCCGAGTCAAATTGATTCGGAATCCGTGTCACTTTAACTCGGAATCCGTGTCACTTTAACTCGGAATAGAGTTGACTCCCAGCTGACGCCATTTTTGACTCCGTGGAAATAAGAGTGTAAGGGACGTAAAAAGCAGCTGCAGAGGTCCCTCTTTCAGGTACTTTTGATCCATCGGTGTATATATGTAATTGAGTCGCCCATTTAGTATGTATGATTTCCAGGCTGCTTTGTTTTTGTTGTGTAGGATGATCTGTTTTCTTTATTCGAGTACTTAATTCCGTTGACACTGCCGGAGGGTAGAATAACCATGGTGGAAATGGAGAGTAGGTTATCGTTTCTATACGTTTTCCCAGCTTGCTTTGTATTCTATATCCAAAAGGTTTGTTTACGTTTTTCCCCTTCAAGTATTCAAAATGCCAACATGGTTCAATGTTTTTTAACAACGGATGATTCGCCCATCTTTCGATGTTTTGTCTATATTTACTTGAAAGCATTTGTCTTCTTATATCCAAAGGCATTTCCCCCATTTCCACCTGTAGTGATTCTAAGGAGGTTAAGGGCAGCCCACCTGCGCATATCCTCAGTGCTTGGTATTGGACAGAGTCAATGGCTTTTTTGGTGGTAGCAGCTGCACTGTCATACGCCTCACATCCGTAATCAAAAAGAGACCTTATAAGTGCTCTGTACACCATAATAAGTGATTTCGAGGAACTTCCCCAGTTTGTTCCAGTTAGACATCTTAAGATATTTAATTTTCTTTTACTTCTCGTGATTACATTTTCGATATGTGGTTGCCAAGTTAACCTTTTATCAAATATAACCCCTAAAAAGCGATGAGATTTTTCGTACATTAACACATTTCCATTCAGTTCTATATCAGGCGGTACAACGGCATTCCAGCTTTTCGTAAAAAGTACGGGCACTGTTTTGACAGGTGAGAGTCGAAACCCCCACTCTTCAAACCAACGATTTAAAAGATTCAAATATTTCTGTATTTTTTCAGTAATATGTACAATGTTCCTGCCTGATATCCATATTGCGCAGTCATCTGCATACATAGATATTCTTACATCTTGGTCTGTCGGTATATCACCCATCATTATATTATATAAAAGAGGACTTAAAACACTCCCTTGTGGTAACCCGTTATGCGTTTTATAAGTTTTAGATTCTGTATTTCCAATTCGTACTTGAAAAGTTCGTGCTGTTAGATAATTTTCTATATATCTCAGCATGTTCCCTTCTATTCCATTTTTTGCTAATTTAAAAACCAGACCCTTTATCCAAACTGTATCGAAAGCCTTTTCGACATCCAAGAAAACCGCTATTACATGTTCATTACAATTTATACTCTTTTGGATGTCGTTTTCTAATTGTACAATATTGTCTGTCACACTACGACCTTTCCTAAATCCACTTAAAAAATTGGGTAATAATTCATGCTTTTCAACATACCATTGTAATCTTTCTTTTATCATTCGTTCAATTATTTTGGCAAAACATGATGTTAAAGAGATTGGTCTATATGACGATGTATTTCTGGGATCTTTTCCATGTTTGAGAATGGGGATTATTATAGAATGCTTTAGTTGAATTGGAATTTCCCCGGTTTTCCATATTAAGTTAATGATGTTCAGCATGATTTCCTTGTTTGCTTTTGGCAGATTTTCATAAACAACGTAAGGTATATTATCTTTTCCTGGGGCAGTCTTTTTTCGCGATTGCACTGCCTTTTCAAATTCTGTTATAAAAAAGGGTTCATTAATAACATGATCTACATTTAAAATATGAATGTCATTATTTGGTGCCTTCGGTAATTCCTTATTAGTATCCCTGTCTTTTATTCCTATTTTTTGAAAGTAATTTCCAAAGGCATTTGCTTTCTCCTGATCGGAGACAATATCTTTACTATTTACAATCAATGTTGACATATTTTTTTTATTTTTTTATTAGTACACCGTTCAGCCGTTTTATACAAGTCCAGATCTTAGATTCTGGCATATACTGATCAAGCTTCGTGCAAAATGCTCGCCAGTATTTTCGTTCTGCTTGGCGGAGCACACGCTGTGCTTCTGCTTTCTTTTTTAAGTACTCATCTACCTTTTCAAAAGTTATTTTCCGTGACATCTTATTACACATTCTATTTCTCTCTTTGATTTTCTCTGTACATTCTTTGGTCCACCAAGGCACCGGATTTTTAGAGACATTTCTCCTTTTCGGTACAGTTTCTTTTATACACAGTTTTAAATATTTCATGAAATTATCATATATTTCCTGTATATCATTATTTATAAGTATGAGATCATTTGTAATCATCTCTTCACATTTCTTAGCAAATTTTTTCAAATTTATATGTTTAAAGGAGATAAAATCATCTGCACTTCTTATTGAAGCATCTTTATATTCAGAGCTTTTCCCGTCTAAAGTTGTTTGGATATTTATTGGGAAGTGATCACTTCCAAAAAGGCTTTCCATGACTCTCCAAGTACTTCTACATGCCAGTGAAGGAGTGGTTATACATAAATCTAAGCATGACAATTTTCCTGTTCGTGGATCCAGTCTGGTTCCTTCGCCATCATTCAAAACAGTTAGATTATGATGATTCACGAAATTATTGTTCTATCACTTGTCCATTCTTGTCTGTTTTGTCACTTCCCCACATGGTACCATGAGCGTTAAAATCGCCTACTATAATAACTTTATCATTTTTATTAACGTCTTTTAATAGCACATTCATAATATATTCATTTAATTTCTTACAAGGATTATAAAAGTTCACAATTGATAACTTTTCATTTCCTGCGTGTATGTTTACTTGCTGCATTTCTAAATTTACATCATTCATTGGACCTTCATACTTGATTTTATTATGAACGTATATCGCACATCCTCCCCTCGCCTGATTTTCCCTATTTCTTGGGAGACATGTGTATTCAGGAATTTGAAGAACTCTATTTTCCTGAAACCATGTTTCTTGTATACATATCAAATCATAGCAATGTTTGTGTGTGTTCAAATACTTTATAAGTTCTTTTCCATGCCCTAGTAATCCCTGTGCATTCCATTGTAGTATGGAAAACAGTATCATCAATGTTTTAAGTATCGTTATCAACATTGTTAGCACTACTTATTTGCTGCAGCGATCTTTTCGCTGCGACCAGAACTAAATTATTTATTTCTTTAAGAGTTTTGCCCTCTGTGAGTGAGAGGATCAATTGACATATAAAGTCAATTATCTGATCATCATTTGCTGTAGCTATAAAGTTCGTGGTTACAGAAGGATTTTCTTTCTTTTCATTGTCTTTTTTTGAAGTGATTGTTGTGGAGTTTGTTGATGTTGTTGAAGGATTTTGTGGGATTTTTCGAGGGATTTTCGAAGGGTGTTTTGAGGTTGTTCGAGGTGGTAAGACATTTTGAGTTTGTTGGGTGCTGGTGGTTACGGGAGGTACGTTTTGTGTGGTTGCAGCGATGGCATATGAGCCAGGTATCGCATCTCTTGGTTTAATTTGTGTGTTTTCTTGTTCCTCTTTCCTCATTTGGGAGGTTTGTGTGACAATGTTAGTTTGAGGGGGATTTTGTTTATTTGTCCATATTTGTGATGCTTGTGCATATGTGATTTTTTCTGTGATTTTGATGTGTTGTACTTGTTTAGCTTTTTTTGCTTGTGTGCAACCATTATAAGCAGCAGAATGCTCGCCTCCGCAGTACATTTCGGGGTGTCTTTTTTGGCGCACTCCTCAAACTTGTGGCTTTCGCCACATCTAACGCATCTCATGTTAGACCGGCACTCTGCTGCCCCATGCCCAAATCTTTGGCACTTGAAGCACCTGACTACTTTGGGAATGTATAATTTTACCAACTTTATTTGGTAGCACATCCTTATCGATGTTGGTAGAGTGGATGTACTAAAGGTCAGGATGACGCTTGTTAGAGGAATCTGCTTTGATTCGTTTGTTTCCATTTGATCTTTATCTTCTCCATTCTTCACCCTTTTTGTCATTCTTTTAACCGCTGTTACCTGTTGCGTTCTTAATTCAGACAAAATTTCTTCCTCGGTCATTTCTATTGGAATGGCGTAAATTACCCCTTTGGCGCCTCTTGCACCCTCGGTCACTTTGACGGGAATATTCCCTATATTATCCAACTGTAGGATTGCTCGAACTTGTTTTATGTTCTTACACTTAACTAGTAATCCAGAGCTAACAGGTTTTATGAATTCCACGGGACTAACACACACATCTTTAATCGCTCGTGCGATTTTTATGGGACTCGTATTTTTTAAAGATTTATTTTTGTCTATTGGGGTAATGAACAGTTTGAAATCTGTTTGCTTTGGATCTTTGCCAGGAGAAGGGGTTTGATAAACCGTGGTGTTTGAGTCTGATTCTGATGTTTTAGTGTTTAAGTTTTCTACCGCTACACTTTCTTCTCGCCTTCTTTTTTGATTAGGTTCTCCTTTCCTATAGGTCGATTATGAGTAACAACTCTGAACACGTCATCACTTTCACTTCTCACAGACAGTTCCGGCTCAGAGAGAGCCGAAGCCGTCGCCATGATTGGCCTCCCAGAAAAGGCGGGAAATTTGAATGCCGTCGCACGTGCTATATTAGGTTAGAAGGTGCAGGATTGTGTTAGAAGCCCACAAAATAATTGCTTACCTACAGAAATAATCCAAATTCATAAATCTTTCCAAATGCTACCATTTGAATTCCAAAGTACGTTTCAAAGATAATTCCAAATATTTCGGTATATTCCGAGAGAGAACCAAAGACACGTCCGTCACACGTGGCAAACGTGGCTGATCCTGAAAACTATGGTGGCCCTGAAGGGACATCGCGAATAGACTGAATCGTGAAAAATATGCGATAAAATTCACGATATCGTCAATTTTATCGCATATTTTTCACGAAGAAATTCACGAAATTGACGATATCGTGAACTTTATCGTGAACTTTTCACGATGAAATTGACGATATCGTGAATTTTATCGTGAAAAGTTCACGATATAAAGTTCACGATATCGTCAATTTTATCGTGTACTCTATCGTGTACTCTATCGTGTACTCTATCGTGTACTCTCCTGACGGGCGCTTCGTAAACAAAACCAGCCCTAGCTGGGGGAGACAGAGAGAAGGAAAAAAGGGAAAGGGAAAGAGAAGATAAAAGGAAAGAAAGAATAAGAAGAAGAAAAGAGGGAAACGGGGGGGGGGGGGAAGGGCTCTTGCCTCCTCCTCACTCCCCCCCCCCCGCCAAAAAATAAATAAGGAGAGAGAGAAGGGAAAGGGAAAGGGAAAGAAAATATAAAAGGAAAGAAAGAAGAGGAAGAAGGAAAGAGGGAAACGGGGGAAGGGCGAAAGGCTCTTACCTCCCCCCCCCCCCGCCAAAAAAATTAATAAGAGAGAGAGAGAGAGAGAGAGAGAAGGGAAAGGGAAAGAAAGAAGAGGAATAAGAGGGAAACAGGGGAAGGGCGAAGGGCTCTTGCCTCCTCCCCCCCCCCCGCCAAAAATAAATAAGAGAGAGAAGGGAAATGGAAAGAAAATATAAAAGGAAGAAAGAAGAGGAAGAAGGAGAAGAAAAGAGGGAAACGGGGGCGAAGGGCTCTTGCATCCCCCCGCCCAAAAAATAAATAAGAGAGAGAGAGAGAGAAGGGAAAGGGAAAGAGAATAAAAAAGGAAAGGAAGAAGAATAAGAAGAAAAGAGGGGCTCTTGCCTCCTCCCCCCTCCCGCGCCAACAAATAAATAGGAGAGAGAGAGAGAGATAGAGAGAGAAGGGAAAGGGAAAGGGAAAGAAAATATAAAAGGAAAGAAAGAAGAAGAAGACGGAAAGAGGGAAACGGGTGAAGGGCGAAAGGCTCTTACCTCCCCCTCCCCCCTCCCGCCATAAAGGGAAAGAGAAGGGAGAGGGAAAGAAAATATAAAAGGAAAGAAAAGAGGAAAAAGAATAAGAAAAGAGGGAAACAGGGGCGAAGGGCTCTTGCCTCCTTTCTTTTCTTTCTTTTCCTTTCTTTCCTATTCTCCCTCTTTTTCGTTTTTATATTTCTTCTCTTTCCCTTTCCTTCTCTCTCTCTCTCTTATTTATTTTTTGGCGGGGGGCGGGGGGACGAGGCAAAAGCCCTTTGCCCCCGTTTCCCTCTTTTCTTCTTCTTCCTCTTCTTTCTTTCCTTTTATCTTCTCTTTCCCTTTCCCTTTCCCTTCTCTCTCTCTCTCTCTGATTTATTTTTTGGCGGGGGGGGGGGGGGGGAAGGGGAGGCAAGAGTCCTTCGCCCTTCCCCCGTTTTCCTCTTTTCTTCTTCTTCCTCTTCTTTCTTTACTTTTATCTTCATTTTCCCTTTCCCTTTCCCTTCTCTCTCTCTCTCTGATTTATTTTTGGCGGGGAGGGGGGGGGGGGGGGGGAGTGAGGAGGAGGCAAGAGCCCTTCGCCCCCCCCCCGTTTCCCTCTTTTCTTCTTCTTATTCTTTCTTTCCTTTTATCTTCTCTTTCCCTTTCCCTTTTTTCCTTCTCTCTGTCTCCCCCAGCTAGGGCTGGTTTTGTTTACGAAGCGCCCGTCAGGAGAGTACACGATAGAGTACACGATAGAGTACACGATAAAATTGACGATATCGTGAACTTTATATCGTGAACTTTTCACGATAAAATTCACGATATCGTCAATTTCATCGTGAAAAGTTCACGATAAAGTTCACGATATCGTCAATTTCGTGAATTTCTTCGTGAAAAATATGCGATAAAATTGACGATATCGTGAATTTTATCGCATATTTTTCACGATTTAGTCTATTCGCGATGTCCCTTCAGGGCCACCATACAAAACCGAGGCTCAAAACTGCAAAACTATCTCCCGAATCTTGCTCGCTCCGGAGCAAACCCGGAGCGCCACGTCGATGTTAGCATAAAGCGTCAGCTGGTGGTGGGGTGAGGTGAGAAATGAGGACGAGTTCTAATTAGGCCAACTTCATTACACATTCTCGATTCTCTTGGGCAATATTGCCTACAGTTTATTATCCATGCAGCAGGAAATTGACAGGCTACAATTTTTCTAAACCCCACCTTAGTAGAAAGAGAGAAAGAAAAGGGAAATGACGGGAATCGAAGAAAGAATGAAACTAATAAGAAACAAAGAAGGGGGGGGGGGGGGGGGGGGAGAAAGTTATATTTTGAATTAATCCCCATATTAATTAAGCTTGTAACTCATAATATAACAATAACAAAACATCTAAAAGGCAGCCAATGAATTATAATTGAACAACCAAAAATAAACTTACACTCTCACTTCCTCATCATTCATTCATGATCACTCATTCACTCACTCCATTTATTTATCCATCACTTCATCAGTTTATATTATATACTCTTTCCATCAATTTCTTTCTTTCTCCATTTATATGTTACTCACATCTCATTAACTTATTTCAAATGGTAACCAGGTGGTTCCTGGATTCAAATTTAATTGACCTATGGGGAAAGGGATAATTTAGTAGATATAGTTGATCAAAGAGGTTAAAAATATTTTTTGTTTTTGGTGTAAGGTTGAATTTTACTCATGGATACTTGTTTGATTTACATTTAGTTTTCCATACTCTCATCATCTTACCTACATTCCTTCTCCTTTTTCTATATCCTTTATACTTCTTTTCTTTTGTCATTACCCATTCAACATTGCCTACCTTGGCAACCCCCCTCTCTCTCTGTCTCTCTCTCTCTCTCATGAATATTCAACCTTTGACTCACTAGAAACCTGACATACCCTCTTCCTCTCCATTTGTTACTTCACTTCTTGCAAACTTGTGATTAGTCATTATTACTTTTATATTGTAAACATCTCAGCCATCTTGGAGGCCATCTGGGAAAATATATTCAAATAAAATGTCAGTACACCTCAAGTTTTTAATCATGTAGGACTGATTTGTTGTAAGTCTTTCACTTATTTATTCAAGCAACCTCTTTATTAAGGGTGAGATTAGATGTCTCTCGATCATGGTAGTATCAGGACCATATAAGTATACATTCCCAAGATAAGTACTTTCTTCAACATTGAGTAATATATACATACGTCAGACTTCAAATCTATTGTCTGATCCATTTTTATATCAAATACAAGCATCAACTCCATTGCTGCCAGTTCTTAGCAGTAACAGTTAACAACTAAATTATTCATACCACTTGTAAATGTAATGTTGTTTTTTTTTTTAAAACTCAACAATGAAAGGTGTATGGGTTAAATAAGTGCCTTTGTTAACTACTTTTAGATGTAATTTTTTACTATGTCACACACATTCTCAAGAAACATAAATCAGGACAAATAAATTGTTAACATACAAACTACAAAACTTGGTAAGGGTATGAATAACTTAGTTGTTAACTGTACATATTATTAAGCATGTGTTTAAGTTACCATGATAAACTTCAAATGAAATACAAAAATATTAATAATTTTGTTATACGTGAATGAATAAGACGACAGTAGTAATAAACTGATGTGATTCCTTTCATTCATTTGGTAGAAAGTTATCAATACTGGCAGCAATTTTAAAAGTTTTTAATGTAAAGGTACATGATTACAAACTACTCTGTTCCACTACAGCAGAAAATCTAAATTTCAAAGAGACTACCTACATGTAGTACCTACACAGAAGAATGCTTATGTATGGCAAAAATAATGAACACTAGATGATGGACTGAAAATAAATATACAAATATACACAATTTATACATTCATACACTGAGAACATAAAAATGTAAGGAATATATACAATTCAGTTACATGTATGAATTGACGGCTACAAAATTGTAATTCAGAATGTGGATCGTTGAAGAAAAAAAGTTTTGAAATAATCAATAGACAATGGTCATCATATTTCAGCAAAAGGAGATGCATCCAATCGAAAAATGCCATTCAACAGATGTTGGATGTGTGAGCTTTCAGATCACTGGACAGATCGACTGGACAGATCAATGGTGAAAGTTAACAGCGGTGATTCAAGCAAGCCGGGAAAGATCACAGAATATCCTAGACTGGATTCCTTCCATTTTCAATGTTCCAAACATGATTGCTATTGCAGGATTCAATGATTTATCTCTTAACAGTACTGGTGAAGCACATTGGTCCACGATAAATACGATATCAAGTGCCTACTACTCATTAAATATTGTACAATAGTTTACATTCTAGAACTTTCCAACTAAGTTACTGAAATGATTAAAATACAGATATTTTAATAAAATGTGTATCACATTTCTATCAACTAATTATTTTTCACAGGTGTACCAGTATACTACTCATATCAATCATTAATAATAATAATAATAATAATAGCTCACATTTATAATGCGCTTAAAACTATGTTTATAGGCGCGGAACATATTATTACCCCGGTCATCGGATTCAGGCTTACCAGCAAACAAGGTATGCACATTCTCCACTCCCTGGGGAGCATTCCAGCCAGTCGCCATTTTACAAGCGCCATTGCTAATCAAACCACATTAGCTTTCGCATCCTACCGGGTACCCATTTTAACACCTGGATCTCCAGAAAATTCTCTCATTATTCCTGGAATATGTATATTAAGGATAGACATCTTTTAATACTTATATGTTAATTGATGACATAATTACAGACTGGTGTTTGTCAGTAACGTTCATATATTTTGCAATATACTGATGAATTGGACACATAATGGAGAAGACCGCACAATTGCTAAAGCCTAAAAGCACAGATATGCACATCATCCCCTGGTGGGTGGGGGGGGGGGGGGGGGGGAGGGGACTACTTTCCCCACCCCATCACCTACCAATGGAATGGAATTAAAAGCATTCCATCTTTCATGAAGAAGAAAAACACATGTACATGTACATACCTGTATAACTGCTACTTATGATGACATTCTCAAATGTTTGGTTATACTCACTCTGTTGACTGACTGACTGTACATGACTACTAGAAATTCATTATACTTGTATACAAATAATCAGTAAACCTACTCAGCTTTAAAGCCCCACTGCACTACTTATAGCTACTTGCGCCGTCTATAGAGTAAACAATGCCTAATCGGTGACCATTGGTCCCCTATGGTCTCCTATGCGAGAGCTGATTTGATGAGATTACCACCTGCCAATGCTGGGAGGTCTAATCCCTCGTGGCCAAACGAGTACAGAAGGGCTTTAAGTCATTTCTGAAGGACTGTGTAACCAATGAGAAATGCCTCACCAAAGGGACCTTGCACATTGACTTGGTTCATACCTCAGACCTCCTGGTTCCGAGATCACTTCTCTATCACTGAGCTGTCGCGTCTCCTTCATACAGAGATTGCATGCAGTCTGCACAAAAAAAGGCTTCACTCTTACCAAAACATACACAACCCAACAAAAAGCCAGCATCTGCATCATCCAATTCTCCCTCATTGTATTAAGAATTTAACATTTGGTTCTTCATCCTTCTTCCTCTAAGGATGCACTAAGAATATAGAGTATCCTTATATTCCTGCTACTACTAATATTACAATAGAAAGTGGATAATAATGAAAGTGTGCTATCTTGTCTTTGCATCTTCTTCCTCCATTTCATCTGAGGAAGATGATGAAGAAGATGATGTTGTTGATCTTGAGTGGGGTGGTTTGCCAGTATTGAATTCCATGTGCCCCCATTTCTTCTGATCCAGGGCTAGGAATTTCTGGATTATTTTTGCTATCACCTCGTGATCACTGCAAAAAATTGAACAAGAGACAGATTATCACAAATGGATATATCAATAAGGAGCAGAGAAATGATAAAACTTTGAAAAGCTAAAATGCAATGATGATCCAATGTATAGCCTGTCTCTGTTTTAACAATAGTACAACCCCTAGTACAGGGATCAGTAAATCTTGTAAGAAAGATGGTTTTCTTGATAAAAATAATCTTCACAGTGGACTATGGATTTCTGAAGAAAGTTCTAATTTCACACTGATTTTAAATGGACAAAGTTTGACTGGAAATCACTGTCAGACAGAATCAGTTGAGAGGCTTTTCAGTACCTGTACTTGCTAAAGACATATCATACAAGAGTCAATAAAACCTTATCTAACAACTCTCTCATAAACCAATATTACAATTAGACAAATTTAGAAATAATGTCCTCTGTGTGTACTGATATGACCTATTAATGGACTGTGTGCACTTTATTTTGCTATTTGTTGACTACAAGATGACGTCAACATCACAAAAGTAACTTTACCTGGGTGACAAAGTGCACTGGAATAGTATCCTTAGAAATCTAAATAAGCAGGAGACAATGTCATCTCAAATTTAATTTATAGAATATGGGCACGCGGTGTAAATTAAAAAAGCCAGCCAGTCTGTGCCTTGTGTGAAGTATTACAGGAGTATGAGTATTGAGTAGGCCTAATACAAGAGATTCATGTCTCCTTAGATCAAGATAGTTATGTAAAGTTCCTTAATTAAATTATAATAAATTAAATTAAATTAAATTAAATTAAGTTAAATTAAATCAAAACCAAGATTAAAATTAAGATTAAGATTAAGAATACAAGAGTTAAATAGTAATATTACCTTCCATCCCCAAGAGTGCACTTCTCCGTCAGAGGCAAGGTATAGCCAGCACTGAAGTACAGCATGACAAGGCGCCCCCTACCAAAGAATCTGATGTCTTCTGCCTCTACCTCAGCTTTCACTATACTGGAGGACTCGGCTATAACTAAATGAACATAATTTAAAAAAAACACCAAACTTTCATATTACATGAAATTTTACACTCCTTCACTAGGACACAACAATATGTTATTAGATATCATGCAAATCTGCTTACCACTTGGTATTCAAATCTCTCTGATAATCTAGTGATATTTGATTGTTCAAAACATTTCAATTTCTTTTGAAAGTAATATTTGGACAATGACTCCTTCTTTAATCATGCGTCCTGTCAATTTGATGGTAACTTTTAAGCATGTGAGGTCAGTACCGAGACATAAATAATGAGATCTGACTGATACATGATTAGACAGACACACAATCTTTTTCTAATGTCCTTTGGCAAGACATTAATCTACATTTGCCACACTCAACCCAGGTGAGGTAAATTGGTACCTGGTAGGATTATTCCTTGAAATGCACTGTGCGCTGATTACGACTGCCGGAGCTAAAGCTAGGGTAATAACTTCCAAAGCTCAAAGATGGAAGCGCATAGATATGTTATATCATAATGTATTATGCGCTATACAAGAACTATATTAGTTGAATAAGTTGAAAAATTATTAGTTGACACTCACCTTGGCGCTGATTTTGTTTTGGTCTCAGGATCTTCTCGACCAGACTGAACCTCTTCAAAAGAATGTCTCCATCTTTCTCAATGATGCATTCCTGATGATGTAAAACAAGTAATGTAATGTATTATGATCAATACAGTAATATATCTGAATCAAATATTAAGTTGCGAGTGCTTTACATCACAGCTGACCTACATACATATATATCAAGACAGAACTTGGGCTCTTTGATTTTGTTAGCCTCAAAGATCCCCCCATCCCCCCCCCCCCCCCCCCCCCCCATCCTGAACTCTGGAAAACAAGTTTAATCAATAAGCAAACAAAATTTGCAAGAAATTTTTAATTCTATAATCACATCAACTTTTGTTAAGTAATTTTAAACAAACAAACAACATAAAAGCTTCACTAATGGAGTCAGTATCCTGTTGGATGTAGCATGCGGTGTAAGCGAATAAATTTCAAAATGAGAGAGGTGCCCTACCCTACATCTCCTTCTATTGATGTTCATCATACTTGCTAAAAATGTTATAGTGAATAAGAATATATTACCTCCCAGTCATCTAGAGAACATATGGCCACAAATCCACAGCAGAAGAGACAAAAGGATTTCCACAGCCAATCGTCATGTGAGAAGATTACCATGCCTCCACCTATAGCAAGAATACCTGATAAATGAAAGAAGACAAATCAATCTTTAATAGTATTACCTTTCATATCATATTTACATTTTGTGATGTATATATGTAAAATTGATTGTGATTATTGTTTAAAGAGAAGGTTGAGTTCTGGGAAGAGGTGAAAAATAATTTGTGAGCATCATCATTCTTATTATGCAAGTGTGGAAGAACATCAGATAAGACATGTTTCCTGAAAAGCATGGCTCTTCAAATGCCTTCATATTCTAAATATGCATGTAACAACGTAAAAATCAGGGGGCCGGCTTTTTACGCCACATGTTCGTCTAGTCCCATATACATCTTTCTGTGCAAGTGTTTGTAACTTTATCAAGGCTTGGCCAAATTTCTTATCATTTTGATGATTCCAGAACCTTGCATTACACACACATTTTTATATGCTAGATGATCAACCTTTTCTGGTCGGTTCCACACTGTTTCTTTCACAATGCAATCGCATGACCAAAACTCAACTTCATCTTTTAGTTGGGAATTTGCACTACGCCTGTTTGTAAAATCAGCTCCTTATATTTTTGTTCTGGGAAATAAAGACACGATCCAGCAAAAGACTTTGCCTTTTTTTATAACAAAATCATATTTGATAAAGAAGAAAACATTATACCATTACATGTATGTTGCTTGTTTATCTAGTGGAAATGATAAGAAAGCAGTGAATGATTTATCTTTAGGAAAAATTGGATTGAAATCAATTATCAAAGGACAAAGCTGCCACTTTATCTGAGTGAACGACATTGAAATATATATATATATATTTTTAAAAACTTTACTGATGAATTTAAGAACAAATTATGTTAAACTGCAGGAGAAAGAAATTTTGCACCGTTACAATTCATTAAATGTCTTTTGAGACGATAAGCCACTCACCAAAAAAAGTAGCCCAAGCTCGAAAGCCAGGTGACCTTGCCAAGTGCAACATCTTGTCATTGTGAGCGACAACTGACATGTAAGCCATCTTGCAGTATGAGATGTAAGTTGTTACTAGACTTATTTAAACTTCCACTTCCACTTGTAGTTGAACCACCTGAATTTTAAGGAAAGTCAATGTAGATCTAGATTAGTCTACATCTGCTCTCTAGATAAAGATGATATGTCACTCCACTGTAGTCTGTACTGAACTTTAAGTTTAAGCTGAAATGATGTGATACAACTCAGTCAAATTCGGCTGGACATGTTTTATACAGGTGTGTGACTTTGTATATTTTGCCATGCACAATCCACTGCACGGACTTGATTGAATTGTCTTCTGCATTCACTTCCTTGTTCCTTGCATGACCGGGCAGTTCACATTCACCTCAGCCAGGTCTCAGGCAGCATGAGCTCTTCTCCAAACATAACACTTATTAAAAAAAAGTTCGTCTAGATCTAGATCTAGGCCTACACCTATTTCCTTGTTATCAACCTTTAACCCAATGGAGGGAACAATGCACTGTGGACATACAAAAGCTGCACAGTACTGTAGCTCTCATCTCATACCAGGTGATGTGCCAATTTTGCAAGGGGGGAATTCCCTTTTATGGAGTAAAGATCTCATGTCTTAAAATTCGTTATATGAAAATTTTTACCTCTATTCGTGATAGATCCGAACTAATAAATATATATTGCGATATTTCATTTTATTTTATATTTTGTTTGCATAAAATTAATTATATTTTTGGAATATTTTGGAACAAAGCACTCAGCCTCGCCCTTAACCCATCTTTATTTTGAGCAGAATCAATGAGCCGATAGTGCGACAGGCTCTGGTCAACTAACTACGCCGCGACTAGCCGAGCAGCCCGCAGACAGCTACCCGGCCGAGGCCGATCCATCTAGAACACTCCACCGTACTACTTGCCGCACTGTCATTGCTGAGCTTTGTGATACGATCTATTCGAGTTAGCAAGACTATCTTGGATTTTGGTCTAGACCCTATATAAAACTTTCTTTTCTTGGTGCAAAGTCATGGCTCACTTTAGTGGAGCACTGAAGCTTGCTGATCTCGATGACTTCATCACTCCATCGCAGGTAGATCAGAATATATTTTTATTTTTATTTTTAAAAACTGTTAGATCTATGTTTAGTTTCGTACTTTAGAGTTTAGTTTATGATATTGTCATGATTGTAGGTCAATTTTTTTCTCTCAATATTCTCAGGAAAACGACCTTACTGACATTTAAACAGGTTATGAACACTAATTTGCGTTGTGTGTCCAGGCCAGACAGGTTGTGTATCTGGACAGTTGATTTAAATTAAAACAGCGATTTTGAAAAACCTAACAAGCAATATTTCATAAATCATTGAAGACTTAACAGTCACTTAAGTTAGCAAATATTTTAAAGGACAATACGTTCACGATGTTTGGTGTTACTCGATGAATATTTCTTGTTAGATCCGAAGGAAAGAGGAAAGGCTTTATTTATGTTTTTACATTATGTCTGTACGTGCAATGCGGCATGCGATCGCAATGATTACACAGTAATTGTATCCTTTTTGCTGTGGTTGCCTAAAATCTAAAAGACGAATTATGATCATGCCATGTAAGACAGAGCTTTACAAACCTGTCTATGAAATAATGTGGACTTCATTGTCTTCTGCAACTGGTAAACTATATCCAAACAAAGTACATTCAAGTTATCATTCTTTAATATTGCAAAGCAGGAAGAATATGGACCAAAACTGGGCAAATTTTTTACCTGTTTTCTCATCCTGAAATGATACAGACGCTTTATCATTTATTTAGTTTCATACTAAATGTCTGTGTCATCATTTTGGAAAAGATGCTTTTCTAGTAGAGGTTTTCAATGTTTGTCTCTTATTCTAACCCACTGCTCATATTCGCCCTTTCTTGTGGTACCCAAATGTCCAATTGTTTTTCTTCCATTGCCAAATTGCCATTTTTATTTCAGGAATGCATCAAACCAGTCAAGATGGAAAAAGTAGCGGGGAAACCAGGAGCTATACGAATAGAGGATGATGGTAGCTATTTTCAACTAGATGATGTAAGTTGCCTATCAAAGGTTAAAGGGATAGTTGAGTTCTGTTTTCAGACCGCAAATGCCTTCAAAGTGCATGGTTATTGCTCTTATTCTTATCTATGACATTTATAGTGCCATTTTAGACCCCAAAATGTGTGAAATTTAGCCAATACGATCATACCAATTCAGCTCCACTTAAAAAAAACATGGTGACCGTTAATTAATTATTTAATTAAAAATAACATTACATGACCCGGCTAATGAAAATGCCAACAAAAAAGCCAACATCGGCATTGGCTGAAATACAACGTAAAAGGCGTTATTTCGTTTTTTCAACGGTTTTTTCAATTTTTTCAACATTTCTAATATATGTGGTGATACACAAGTATTAGAAATCGTTATATTTCAGCCGTCTCTGAACCGATTTTGATCAAACAAAGATGAATTTGTCATTTAAATATTATGTTCTTTCAAATTTGACACTCAGTTTTTCATTATCTCACAAAAAAATATTTTGTGTAGTGCCCTCTGCAACAGAACTCAACTATCCCTTTAATAATTTTAGAGACAATATACATCATACATGTACATGTATTTTCAACCTTCAAGGTGCTACCAAATTTACAAATGTATATGTATTTGTCTTTTGTCTTTTCTTATTTTTATGTCACAATTATTTATTCAAACTGCAATTTTGTATTGATGTCATCAAATTGTCATTGATCATTTTATGAGAAAAATTGTTCATGAAATTTATGTTGAACTTCAGAAGGAAGAAAATATTTTCCTCATGAAAAAAATTATAAACATGAAATAAACAGATGTTACTGTTACTCGAAAACTAAAGCTTGGTAGTGAAAGGATAAAGAAGATCACATGTTATCTTGTGTATTTTAATAGAAATTTTTTCATGATGTCTAACTTCACATTTCATGAACCCTTTTTGAATTTCTGATGAAAGACAAGCTTAACGTAGAACATAACAAACTATTGCTATGACAGAGCAAATCCAAGTTCGTGAAAGCACTGTGCAAGTCCATACCATATACCAAAATATTCACAGAGAAAAATTACCTGTCTTAGCTTCTGACATGGCATACATGTACATACATGTATGCATAATGATTACAACTGGTTAAAGCTGTATGTTCATCAGAATGTATAGGATGCTGGATTTATATCTTTAACAATAATACAAGAAAAGTAAGTATTGATCATTTCTCACCTTGCAGTATGGAGGGTCAAGGAAGTTGGAGAAGGCTAAGATAACACTGAATGACTGCCTGGCATGTAGCGGTTGCATCACATCAGCTGAAAGTGTTCTTATTACACAACAGAGTCAGGAGGAACTCTTCAGAGTCCTGGAGGAAAATAGAAAGCTTGCTGCAGTAAGTCAACATTTCTGTCACTCACCAAAGACCCGTCATTCCTTTTTGTTATTTTATATTATATTCCACATACTAAGAATCTTGCTCTACGATGGGTCAAAAGTATATCACGTGATGAAAGATACTAGATAGTTTGCCCATCATTGCTGGGAGAAGCAAAAAGTTTGTTACACTGTTTAGATAGGCTGCTATCTACAAAGTGCAACACACTTTCACTGAAGATAGAAGTCCTATCTACACAGTGGAACGCACTTTAATTGTATACGCTGCATTTTGCTCTCCTCTTTAAGCGCTTTTAGTGTTAGTATGCGACCTTTGGCCACGCGTGAACTATATGGTCACACCAAACACCATACTGCATGCACTGTACGTATCGTACACCGTTTGCTAGCTGTTAATTGATGACTTGTTGCTCTAAAATGACGGAAAAAGTGAAATATTTCCGATGTGGAATATAAAGCAAATAATCACCTTTTGCTTTCAGGCGATGGCAAATTATCACTTCCTCTGCAATCTGAATGTATGCGCTATCTTTTCTCAGCTTCGCTACGTAAAGATAGCTACATCCAGATCGCCTCGGAAGTGATAGTTTGTCCCATCACCTTCACCAACGGTAGTTATTTGCTTACTATTGCTATGATATCAGGGACCCCTAAACACAGACATAAGTCAGCAATTGATTGCTATATTGCTCTTGACCACTATGTACAGCGAGTTGATCATATCATCAATAGGCCATTTTGGTAATGTATCCAAATTTAATGCATACATGTAGGTCTTTGTGAAGTTCCTTGACACAAATTCTTTCATATTGTTTCCATGTATCTTTCAAATAGTTTTTGCCATATATATGTAATAATTATTATGCCTACGGTATGTAGTATTGTGAAACCAAATATTCATGTATCATGTGAATTAAAGATGAAGTTGAGTTCTGGTCATGCGATTGCATTGTGAAAGAAACGGGGTGGAATTGACCAGAAAGGTTGATCATCTAGTATATAAGAATTTGTGTGTAATGCAAGGTTCTGGAATCATCAAAATGATAAGAAATTTGGCCAAGTCTTGGTAAAGTTACAAACACGTACACAGACAGATGTATATGGGACTACACGAACACGTGGCGTAAAAATCCTACCCTCTGAGTTTTACGATGTTACATGACATATTTAGAATATGAAGGCATTTGAAGAGCCCGGCCTTTCAGGGAACATGTCTCATCTGATGTTCTTCGACGCTTGCATAATAAGAATGATAACGCTCACAAATTATTTTTCACCTCTTCCCAGAACTCAACCTTCTCTTTAAGTTTCTAATAAAATACAAATATAAATTATGCAAAATTTGTATATACTTATATGGCCTCTTAATAGCATGTTCCAGGCACACACAAATTTTCAATGTATAGCACTATATATTTTTTTCTCTTTGTTTTATTTCTTTGCTAGAATGGAGAAGTTAGCAAACAGATGACAGTGATTGTGACCATCTCACCACAGTCTAGAGCGTCATTAGCAGCCAAATATAAACTATCTCTTCCTGACACAGCAAAGAGGTTGGCTACCTTCTTCAGAGAACTAGGTAACACAAAAGATCCTCATTTTCATCCATCACTATAATTATCTCACTAAAAAATATTACGGATATTTTGCCGAAGCATTATACATGATGGATATGTTGGCTCAAATATGTGTCCTCCTACCGGTATATGCAGATTTAAAATACCATCTAATGTGAGGCTGTCGTACAATCATATTTTTCAAACAGAATACAGGCAGGCACAAAGAACTTTTAAAAAGAAAAGGGGGGAAATGGTTATAGGTCCTCTAAGTACATAATGATGACCTTGTTCTTGAAATGTACTAGTCTTACTGTCAGAATGGACATGTATTGTGTACGGTATGTTGATGTTCTACAACTTTAATTGTGAAGGAAACATTCAGGATTGTGTACAAAGCAAAGGTGGCAAAGAGAATGCACAAATGTTGAAAGATTAATTGTGGACAGTCCTGTTGATGTTGATACCTGTTACATTGAATGTAATCCTGTAGGTGTGCATCATGTGTTTGATGAGACCTTTGCGAGGGACTTTAGTCTTCTGGAGAGCCAGAGAGAGTTCATTCAGAGGTTCAACAATCAAGCTACCAAGGGATCACTACCAATGCTAGCATCAGCGTGCCCAGGTAATAGTTTGAACAGTATTTGGTCAAATAATGGAACAAAACCGTGGAGCACCACTGTCAGCTATTGTCAGATCACTAGTGTTTATTTTCCACATACCCTAAACAATTTGGGAATAGCCGGTTGTGATCCTTGGCATGTAAAGAGTTTTTTGTTATACAAGGAGTAGTAATCAAGTTCACTATGAGCGTATTGAAAGTGTTTCGTTTCCTTTCATGGAGGCTGTATATGTTGTGCCGAGAAGACACTTGGCTCCTAAATGTACATCTTGCCTTATACCAGCATGGCCAAATCTTTCATCTAATCACAATCATGATTATCATTGTTACCATCATCATGATTATCATTGTCACCATCATCATCATCATCATCATCATCAATTTCATTATGAGACTATTGATTGTGTTTTATTTCCTTTCATGATTCAGGCTGGGTATGTTATGCAGAGAAAACACACGACTCTTACATCTTGTCTTACATCGACATAACCAAAGCATCATCATTATCACCATCATCATCATCATCATCATTATCATCATCATCATCATCACCATCACCATCACCCTCATCAACTCGTTTGGTGTGCACCTCTATAGGTAGCCTCTCTCATTTTGAGCTCTGTAATTTGTTTCATTTTTCACCAATTTTGGTTGGATTTAGTATTTGTATTTTCAACATTGTGTTTGATATTGGTCAAGGAACAGAGGTAATCAATTTGTAAGGTGTATTTTGGTGTGAATTTGCAGTATTTCTGTTAAGTTTAATGTTTGATGTTCTTGTTCAATTTTACTGTACTGGCATGTGCATTAGGCTTTACTGGTACTTTGCTTGTATACCATTTGAATGTACTGACATTCACAATAGTCTCTTTTGTATGCTCCTTTTGTGTAAGCTATTCCTGCTTGTACAATGGATGGAAAGCCATTGAAAGTGTTGTTTTCTATAGGGCTTGTTATTTCTATTCTGTACACTTTGAATCAGCCCTATATAACCAAGGAATGTTTCACTCGTACTGGCTCACACATGAAGAGCCTCCACTGTAAACATCTCAAATATCATAGTCAACCTATACTATACTACTGTAATTCGACAGCTACATTTCGATGTCTCCTTAATTCTGGAGATATCCAGCCCAATCCTGGTCCAGTGAATCGCACTGAGAATGTTTCCAATATTGGCCATACCAACTCACCTCCTTATTCAGCTGATTGTACAGCTTTACATATTTCATACAACTTGAATGATCTCCATCAGATTAATAACCAGCCGCTTAATTTACTACCCATGAATGTTTGGAGCAGGATCTGCGATCTTGGCATCGGTCGCCGACGTCGAACTCATCGCGGACGTGGGCGGCGTACGATACCAAGGCCGGATTTCCCTCCACCAATGTCGGTATCATCCAATAGCCTCAAACTTGGCCTTTGGAATGCACGTTCCATGACCAATAAAACACACGCAATTACTGATTTGATTGTTGAACATGATCTAGATGTTCTAGTCATCACCGAGTCGTGGCTCTCTGGAGACAGTAAGAGGGATGGTCTCATATTAGCTGATCTAAGATCTGGTTTGCCTAATTATGATTTCACCCATCGACCCCGGTTATCTTCCAAGGGCGGTGGGATTTTGCTTCTCTATAGATCCACGGCTCGCTGTACCTTGAACAACAACAATGATTTTGCATCTTTTGAATTACTGGATGTCACACTCAATCTGACACCTTCATCTGCTGTAAGGTTGTACTGTATTTATCGACCACCCCCGTCTGCCAATAATAATCTCTCCAACGGCACATTCTTGGATGAATTTCCAACTCTCCTTGAAGGTGCTGTTGTAGATGATCATTTTCCTCTATTATTGGGTGATTTCAACATACATGTTGATGATCCCAATGATAATTTTGCAAAATCTGTTATGACATGTGTTGATTCGTTAGGGTTCAAGCAACATGTTCGTGAACCAACCCATCGCGCAGGTCACACTCTAGATTTGATTTTCACAAGGAATTCGGATGATGTCTGCAACGTGAACTCGCTATCTTCCATGCCTTCCGACCATTGTGCACTTGTCACCACTGTCAATATCGCAAGGCCGAAGAATCCCAAGAAAGAGGTTTCCTTCAGGAAATATCGCAGCATTGACAAGGACTCTCTACGCAACTCTATTGACACAATGTTCCATTCACTTCCTGATCTATCTTGTCCATCTGCTTCCGCGGAGCATTACAACTCATCTTTGCGGACGTTGATTGATGAGCACGCTCCAATCCAGGTCAAGACTGTATCAATCAGACCTGATGCGCCATGGTTTACCGATGATATCCAGGAAGCCAAGAGGCGAAGGCGTCGTGCGGAACGTCGTTCGATCAAGTCTGGACTTTTTGTTGATAGAGAGCTGTACCGCCGTGAATGCGAGTCATATTATGAGTGCATCTTCAATGCGAAGTCAGCGTATCTCAAAGATCTCATCAAGAATGCTGACACTAAAGAACTGTTTCGTCTTGTGAAGACACTCTCAACGCCCACTCAATCTTCACCTCTTCCAGATCATTCTTCTGATAGTGAACTCGCCAACAGATTTGCTACATTCTTCAGGGAAAAAGTCGCCAAAGTTGTATCCTCTTTCCCTAATGTAGTACCAGCACCAGCTCCAAGATCTTTTGCTCCAGACCCTCGTCATGAACTCTCTGATTTCTACCTTGTATCCCTCTCACAAGTCAGGAAGCTCATCACTTCACTTCCTTCTAAACACTGTAAGCTAGATCCGATTCCTACCTGGCTTCTAAAGGAAGTCCTCGATGAACTCCTTCCTCACATAACCAAACTGTTCAATCTCTCGTTATCATCCGGAATAGTTCCAGAGTCTTTTAAGACTTCTCTGCTTCTTCCCCTCCTAAAGAAGCCGAGTCTCGACACGAATGGACTTAAGAACTACAGGCCCATCGCAAACCTGCCATTCCTTGGGAAGGTTTTGGAACGTATTGTGTCACTACAGCTGAAAGCCCACATTGACAATCTCGGTTTGTTTCCAATCCACCAATCTGCCTATCGGAATCATCATTCTACTGAGACTGCAACTGTCAAGGTCCTAAATGACCTACTTCTAGCTGTAGATAAGGGTAATGAAGCTGTCCTCATCTTGCTTGATTACACTGCCGCATTTGACACTATCAACCACGACCTGTTACTCCATCGCTTAGAGAACAACTTCTCCATCACCGGCACCGTACTTCAGTGGATTCGCTCCTATCTCATGCACCGAACTCAGAAGGTGATCATCAATGACACCAACTCGGAATCATTTCCCCTCATCTGCGGCGTTCCTCAGGGTTCCGTGGTCGGCCCCCTCCTGTTTATTCTTTACACCAGCCCTCTCTCAAATGTTATTAACCTTCATCAGAATATTCAACACACTATGTATGCAGACGACACCCAGATTTATGTAACTCTTCACCCAAACAGCAGGACAGTAGCCGCGAACAAACTCACCAGTTGCCTCAATGAAATCAAAACCTGGTCTTTTCAAAACTGTCTCTGCCTTAATGATTCAAAATCTGAAATGATTCATATTACTTCTAAATTTCGGAACTCAGACCCCTTTCCTGATCTTGTTATGAGTGATGGCTCTCTCAGTTGTTGTGCTTCTGTGCGTGACCTTGGTTTAAATATTGACAGCAATCTTACTTTCAAACAACACATTAGTAATATTTGTAAGTCTGCTTCCTTTGGTATATATAAGATCAGTAGAATCAGGAGTCTACTTGACCGACCCACAACTTCAAAATTAGTCCATGCTTTTGTCTCGACCCATATCGATTACTGTAATTCTTCTCTTTCTGGCCTCCCTCAGTCACATCTAGTCCCACTTCAAAGGGTACAGAATAGCGCTGCTCGGCTTGTGACTCTCTCGCGTAAATCAGAGCACATAACTCCAATATTGAACTCACTACATTGGCTTAAAATTCACCACCGCATATCCTTCAAAATTCTTCTCCTGTGCTACAAAGCTATCAATGGCTTAGCCCCCTCTTACCTTTCCGATCTCATATCCTTACGTTCCCGTACGTCGTCACGAACACTTCGTTCATCTTCCACATTACTGTTAACACCTGGACCCCGCACTAACACCCGGTATGGTGACCGCGCCTTTTCAGTTATTGCCCCCGCTCTCTGGAACAAACTGCCCGCCTTTATTCACTGCGCCCCCTCTGTATCTCAATTCAAATCTCTACTCAAAACCTATCTTTTCAAATTGTAAATTGCAGTTGTGCGTCGGTCAATGGAGGTGCGCACCATATTTGTCTTTGTCTTTATTTAGTTGATTGCCCCTGTTTTTCTTACCTTATCTATGTTACTTTTGTATTTTTGCTTTTTCTTCTAATTTAATTCTACGGGTTATAGTCTTCTCTTAATCAGAACACTGTGCGCTTAGAAACATCAGTATTAAGCGCCTAATAAATGTTATGTATTATTATTATTATTATCATCATCATCATCAAGTTCACTGTGAGACTATTAACTGTGTTCTATTTCCTTTTCTAATTCAGGTTGGGTATGTTATGCCGAGAAAACACACGGCTCCTACATCCTGCCTTACATCAGCACGACCAAGTCACCCCAGCAGATCATAGGCTCTCTGGTCAAAGACTACGTAGCACAGTCCCTCCGGGTCAAGCCTGACTGTATCTACCATGTCACCGTCATGCCTTGCTATGATAAGAAGCTGGAAGCCTCAAGAGATGACTTCTATGATGATGTGTACAGGACAAGAGATGTTGATTGTGTCATAACGTCAGGTATGTATCTGTTGTTAATCAATTGATTGATTTGTTTGGCCTTGCCTTGTTTGATCTTTATGTCTTAGTTTTCTTGTAAACTGACCTTTTATTTTTTTTTACTTGTGCTGGTCAGTCTTCATGAATTAAAAAAAGGTTTGAGAAATCAAGTTCTTGCTTGTAGGTAGGAAATAGGAAATGTTTGCAAACTATAATCACCAATACTTTGCAAAAACGCATGGCAATGATTTGCTATTTCTGGAATTAAAGAAAGAAAAACGACTCTGTGATATAGTTAGACAGCAGGCACATTCCTACTACTTCTGTGATGTTTTCTTGTTTAATCTATGAGCTTTCCTTAGTTTTATTGAAGTTCTTATAAACTATTAACTTGTATTTACGTGCTGGACAGAGATTATATAACTGTTGCAATTCTACAGATATTCATTGAGAACCATTGCCCCCATACATGTATAACATTGTTATATACTCAAGAAAATGTTGTTTGTATTTTTCCAGGTGAAGTTGAAGCCATGCTTGCCAAAGAACAGGTGTCGTTATCAGAAATTGAACCACAGGAGTATAATAGAGTGTAAGTATTTGCATATTTGTGCAAAATACTACGAAATGGAATCTAGTTTTACATAACCAAACAATTCTAAATGAAATATAGATTTTGTAGAGTATATTCTGGAGTTTCTTTAAAGGTTTTAGGGAAGAAAGGATGACAATAAGAAGTGTTTAGATAACAAAACCTTTTAAAATACTCATTTTAAACTGTTTGAAAAAGAAACTTGTTTGTGTAAGACAAGTTCAGTGCATTATCTTTTAGAGATCAAGACTTGTGACATTAATTCATCATCTTACACAATATCTGAAAAATAAAATTAACCTGTTTACTAATTTAGTATATCATATTAGATTATACCCTTTGGTCTTGTTGGTGTGTGTTACATGTATATACAGGTTTCCATTTGGTGAGAGTAGTTCTGTTGTAAGTCATTCTGGAGGCGGATCTGGTGGTTTTCATGAGCACATTCTACGCCATGCGGCCAAAGAACTGTTCGGGAAGGAACTGGGTGAACTGCAATATAAAGTTATGAAGTAAGTAGGCATTGGTATATGATCAACTTTTCTTCTCTTTAGAAAGAATGTAAACAGTATATCTCTTACTTCATTGATTTTGTGCAATCAAGCAACAACTTCTGTTAAAATGGAAACTTTACAACTTAAAAATTTAAGAAAATGTATTCATCATAGTTGTAATAGAAGTGGCTAGAAGCTTCCCAGTTACAAATACATATGTTTTATTGTTGATTGATATAGATATTATGTGTGGTCATAGTGATTTTTTTTATGGTAGATCATGACTGATTGATTTTATGACATGTTCTCTCAAATACTTGTTTTTTTATTTTTATAGTTTTGCAGAAGAAAAACAAACTCCAACTCAATCTTTATTTGCACTCTTGACCTACATGAAGATGTTTAATCATTTTTGTTCAGTCATATGATGCATAGAGTAAGACATATATTAAAAACTTTTTTTTTTTAATTAAAAAAATGATCTACCTGTAGTCCTCAGATCTAATCAATGTCCATTCATTTTAGGAACAAAGACTTCAAGGAAGTGACTGTGGAATCTGACGGACAGCCTTTGCTGAGGTTTGCTCTGGCCTATGGCTTCAGGAACATACAGAACCTGGTACAGAAGATCAAGAGAGGAAAGTCGCCCTATCACTTTGTTGAAGTCATGGCTTGTCCAGCAGGTATGTATTCAACTGGATTTCATAGGAGTTTGAGTTGCTATGCAAACACGGATAGGCTTCTAACATTAGAAGGGTTTTTGATTATTAATCAAAAAATGATACTTAAAAATTGAATTATGTTTTAAATTAAATGTCACTATAAAAAGAACAGCAATAAGGCAATTTGGGTAAATTATCACCATTTACAGGGGATCTATTGTTAGTAGTGAGCAGATGTAATCAATTTGGGTCATTCTTTATCATGCATTTGCAGGCACAGTGTTGAAATATTGCAATGAAACCAAAGCAAAATCTTGTGTTTGTTGTAATAAAACAATCAAAATTTAATTAATGAATAATCAAAAGTCAAGTATGGATTATGATCTAAGTGAAGTTCAACATCATTGTGAAGGTTTGAGCTTCATATGGTTCAGTCAGATATTGATTTATAGAAAACACTGTTAACCATAAGATCTTTATATATTTTTGGTCAGGCTGTGTGAACGGAGGAGGGCAGATCAAGGCTGAAGAAGGCATCACAGCGAAGGAACTACTCGTGGAAGTTGAAGAACTGTACAACTCTGCTCCTACGAGGACACCCGAGGAGAACGAGGTGGTCCAGACTCTTTACGAGGAGTGGCTCGGAGGAGTGGGCAGTGAGAAAGCAAGGACTATGTTGCATACGCAGTACCATGCGTTGGAGAAGAACACAAATGCTCTTAACATCAAGTGGTAGAACAGGAATTGGGATTTGTCGTCTTGGCAACTGAGAGAGAATAGGAAATATTGGAGGAGGAGAAGAGTTGAGTCGGACACACCTCTGTAATACTCAGGGATGTACATTAGTGTAAGTGCATGTGTTTTACTCTGCCATATTGTACAGCAGTACATGTATATGCTGTTGTTACAAGATAAGTAAAATAAGAACAGGGTTCAAGGTTTAAAGGCATTGTTTAACGGTTTTACAAATCTGAAATGCATGGCCCTATGTGTTATCAGTGTCTGTGATATGGTGTAATATTGAAACCCAAGAAAAATAGCGCTTCCAAATGATCATGAAGTGCTTCAATAACGTAAAAATCTTTTGAGTGTCCGGTTTTACCATACTCATTTTCCCCAATAGACTGTAGTATTGGAAAAAAAATGTTCAAACCCGTTTGGAAAATTGTTTCTGAAATTTTGAATTCCAATCTTAAATATCTTGATAATCAAACATGCGATTGGCTTGTAAAAGTCATGGTTTTCATTTCTGATAATGATTACAGCATGACCTATATCCAAGATTTTGTTAATAATCAGAGGCAAAGTTACCTAATACCTTTGATATAATTTATTTTTGAATTCACTTAAAATTGTGTAGAATTACTAGATTACAAAGTGAGGTAAAATATTTCAGATGGAAATTATGTTTGTGGCTAATAACTGCCTGCCATTTAGTCTTTACGGATTGAGTAAATGTACTTTGAAAGAAAACAAGAGAAATGCATGTATGCAAAGGTCTCTTTTAGTAAACCATGTAAACTGATAATCATCTTGCTTGAAATTTTCCCTGTATTGTTTTTTGAAAGAATTTTTTGAAATTTTGATTTTGATAAGGATAAAATGATGTCAGTCAATGATATGATTTTAAATACTGTAATGTCTCTGGTCTCACAGATGTAGCAATTTGTTAAGCTTCATATCGAATCCTGAGATATTTTTTCTATTATAGACAATTTCTTAATTTCCTGTGTATTCAATCCATTAATGACTTTTATTTCTTTTTCTTTTTTTTACATCGAAATAATCTGTTTAATGAATCAGGATCCATTCTAATACGTGTCTTTGTATTTTAGACATGTCGTTTGGGTTTCAAATTCTTCAACAAAATTTCCCTTTTTTTTTCTTCTTTTTTCAAGTGAATATTGTTTATATTTTACATCTTGAAATGACTAAAAACTGATTTTGGAAATGCCAAGCAATATGATTTGTTATTTTTATTTTAAAGTGTGTTTAAACAAAACAAATCAGCCTTTTTAGTATACAAAGTTTGTTTGGGAAATACTGAAAAGATGGCTATAATTTTTAAGACTAGAAATGTTAATATCATCTGTTCATTTTACTGATAAATAGCTATGAATAATGTTTTTAGTTTGGGAAATAGTACATATAAAATTTAGGTGTGATTCTGTATATTTTATATTAAGAACACATGTAATTTGAATTGTAAATTATGAAGAGATGACTATTATTAAAAGAATATTTGAAAAAAATTGTAGCTTATGGCAGTGTTTTGGGGTATGTGTCAATTGAAATATAAACATAGAAATAGAGATAGAAGAATAAGAGAGAGAGAGAGAGAGAGAGAGAGAGAGAGAGAGAGAGAGTGATTGACAGAGAGAAATTAATAAACAAATATACAAAAAATCTTGATACTTGAGAGTGAGTGAGAGAGAGAGAGAGAAAGAGAGATAGTGGAAGAGATGGAGACACTATGAATATGACGGACAAAGAAAGCGGACAAAATATACAGTTCCTCAGGTAGACAAAGGACATCCCTTCACTGCTATTATGTAAAAATGTGTAAAACGGGTGAATATGCATGTGACACCTGTTCCACACATTTTTACATAAAAGCAGTGAAGGGATGTTCCTTTGTCTACATGAGGAACTGTATATTTTGTCCCCTTTCATTGTCCGTCATGTTCATAGTGAGAGGAAGTGTGCTAGCATAAGAGAGGGAGAAAATTAAAATCAAAGAAATGCCTGTATGGCAAAGCAAAGGGAAAAGCACACAAGAGGAACAGAAAGGGAGAGGGAATGATGCATAGGAAATCAGGATGTATAGAATAAAAGAGAGAGAGAGAAAAAAAATATAGGAGGGCATGTGCCCCACCTCACCGAAGCCCCCCCCCCCAAAAAAAAAAAAGAAAAAGAAAAAAGGATTGAACATTTTCAAAGAAGATGATTTCACCATCCCATTCACTCAATGGTCTGGTTCTCAATGGCACTTCTTGCTTTAACTTTGCAACATACTTTATTGAAAAACAGTCTACATCAGGGTGTTATTCAGCTTCATGCTCACATCTGACCATCTCCCTTTAAAATAAAATAAAAATTCAATCCTGGAAATGAATCTTTAAATAAAATGGTGCTACATTGTGTACTACACACTGGCGATTCTAGGGGAGGCATAACAGGCCTATGCACCCCCCCTTCCTCCAGAGGCGGATTCAGCCGGCGGCAGGGGAGGGGGCCCAATACGTGAGAAAATATTTGGCGGCGAAACAATCGGCCGATAATTCCCTCAGATATTTTTGGAGCCCTCACAAATTTGAAAAATCGCACCCCCCCCCCCCCTTGAGCGCCAGGGGAGAGGGCCCATCTCCAAAAAAAGAGAGGTAAAATTAACGTGTTTTTTACACATTTTTCCCCCTGGGGAGGGGGCCTGGGCCCTCCCCTGGATCTGCCACTGCCCTCCTCCATGTGAAGCCCAAGTTGCATACGTCGGGTAGACAGCCTCAACAACGTACTTCCCTTTTCAAATTCAACCCATTATTCAAAATATTAAAAAATTAAATTAAAAGGGCACTTAGGCACTAAGTCCTATTATCGTGACCTGTTATTTAAAAAAAAAACATTATTGAATGGCACATTAGAAACTTTTTTTTGGAGAGGGGCGGGGGGATCAAAGAGTTGCTGCTGATTAACTATCTTGATTACTTTTGAAGTACACGACGAAGACGGCATCATGATAATGATACTGCCATGATTGGCCAAGAATATGACGTCATCGATGTTGTTTTCTCGGAACGAGTGAGGACGAAGACGGATATGAGAGAGATTTTTTATCAGTATTCCTTTATTTAAGGTCTTTACCGGTGATTTATCGACTATGGACAATGGTGAGTGTACCTTACATACCCTTGCATGCAATGTTATTTAAATAAGGAGATATAATTCACGCATTTGGAACACATTATGCAATTTCGCGGATTTATTGCTAGCTCACAGTCCCATGCGTTATATTTTTCGTTAGTTGCAGTAGACCTATAGGCTTTCATTCAACACGTTACGAATCGTCAGATCATACATATTTTCCTCTGATACACATTGGCTTGGCTCTGAATGAAAAGGGGGGGGGGCGGGGCTGGGAGGAGCGTACTATTTTTTTTTTTTTTGGGGGGGGGGGGGGGGGCACGTCCCTGTTTGCCAGTACATTTTTGGCGAATTGGGGGCTGATTTCAACACTTTTTTTTTGGGGGGGGGGGGGGGGGCACATGTCCCCTGTGCCCCCCTGGATCCGTCCCTGAACTGATAGCATTGTCTTTTTTTATTATTAGTATAGCCAAGCATATTTAAAAAAATGGTGATCATATCAATTTCTTTTCAAAATTAAAAATGAGAATGCATTCACCAAGGCCCATGGATTTGAACCTTGCACATTTCTACTGTAATCTTTCCTTTGTGTTTCTTTATTTCTTTTGTTTTAAAAGAGTTTCTTATTTGTGATTGATAGATAACCAATAAATCTTACTATTATTGATATTCCAGTGGTATGATACTTTTAACTCCTTCCTTGCTGAAGGCTACGTATGTGGCAAATCCCACCCTTGAGCTTTCAAAAAAGTGTTTGGATTATTAAAAAAGATTTACGTTTTCTTCCAGAAATAGAATCAGTCACTCTTTCCTGAAGTTTGTATCTATGAAAGACATGTTACATTTACATGTATATTAAGCTTCTATTACATATATTGAGATCAATTAAAGTTGAAAGTTAAAGGGTTACTAGTTTAGCTTTGATGCTATTGTGTTCTCTTTTTTTTCCTTATTCAGCAGGGCCATTCTTCCTGTGCAGTTGCTGTGGGACTCAGTTCCCATCGGCTCTGCTGCTCTCCCAGCATTGCGCCACTCATCACCAAGGCTTTGAACTCTCTCCATTCATCAGCGTTGGAAGCATGTTACCAACTGGACAGGGGACACTCCCCCAGGCTCCACCCAACCATTATGACATCATCAATCAACCACCAATCACCAGGAAGCCAAGTGGCCATGATATCACTCTTACACAACTACAGACTGTGAACCCATCTTCACAAGCTCATTTAATGCCTTCCCCTCATCCCCTGCCACAACAGGAGGTAGTCAAACATGGCAAGGGTGGTCAACTACCAGTCTTATCTTCAAACACTACAACTGCAAAGTTTGGATCAGGGTATTTTGCCATGTCAGAAGCAATCCATTCAACCCAGTCCCAAGAGGGTACAGAGACCCGAGGAAACACTCAGTACACTTGTGTTGTAAATCCAACTCAGACACTGGAAGCTCATTCTAATAGAAACCTGAATAATCCTTCAGGCATGGATGGAAATCTAAGCATGCAAATTACCAATCAAATTGAAAATCAGTTACAACCCATTGTCAAAACACCAACAACTGAAAATGGAGCTGGAATAATGCAGACACACGTGGGAGGAGTGACTACAGTCGCCGGCACATTATCTGTCATTCAAAGCAATCACTGCAGTCCAACAGGACAAAGAGACAACATAAACAATGATAATTCTCATATCCAGAAACAGATCTCACATCGTGTGACCAAAACTGTTCTTACTTCAATGGTATCTATGAAAAACAATCTAGGCTGGACGAACCAAACTGAAGCTTCATACAGACTACCTTCATCAACACTAGCTGTCCTTCCATTACATCAGCAGCAGACTGTTCTACTGGCCCGTACCCCTGCGTTTCCCATGGGTGTCCTAACTGCAGTGGGTGTACCCCAGACAGAACCAGTCATAAAACCTACCAAGCCCCCTAGAGGTCAGGGCCCAAGACCATTCTCCTGTCCGACTTGTGAGAAGACGTTCACTCTCAAGTATAATCTACAGCAACATGAGGTAAGTTGAAATTGGTAAAGGTACAGGCATATATAGATTAAATAATAATAATAATAATAATATTGGATATTTGTATAGCGCACATATCCACCATGCATGGTGCTCAAGGCACTCCAACTAAAAGGGACTAATCAACAACAAAATGATTTCGTACATCGTTAGAAAAATTAAATCCCCCAAATAGTTACCATCTTCAAGTGGCTTAAGGGTTATGGAACAGAAGGGAATTATCTTTCTTCCTGTAGGCCCTATACACAAGGACCACCCCTGCCCCATTATCCATGGGTCAATTATCATTTTGTAGATGTATGCTAAGTGCTAATTTTATTTCTTTTGTTTTGTCTTAATGAAATGGACAGGTTTATGCTCACTCTGATGACAGACCTTATGCTTGCTCCAAGTGTGATAATGCTTTCAAGCTGAAAGGACATCTCAAGGAACATGAACGTAACTCACATAGTGAGGAGAGACCTTTCAAGTGCACACAGTGTGAGAAAACCTTCAAACAAAAGAGCCATCTCACAGGTATACTACACACCTCTGCTAATGATTCATATCTTAAGTCTCTATTCTCTGTTCGTCTGTCTTCTGTCTCTTTTTGTCTCTCGTTCTTTAACTATCCATTGATTTGCTTTGGCTTTTATTCCTTTTTTGCTGAATAGTGCATACTTATCAAACATGTGACACAAATCTAAGAATATAGGGATAATAGGAGTCCTAAATACATTGAACTATAGTATCTTTTGATTGAATGATGAAGATGAGGTGGTAATCTGAGTTACAATGGGTCCTTTTCCCTAGTACCTTGCAAATTTTAAGCTCTCCTAAACAAGAATTACATCACAGCAACGCAAATTTATGAAACAAACCAATTTAGAAGCCTTGGAGTTACCGTAAGGTGGAGTTATACCAAGCTCTCTGGTTGCACGTTTCATTGTGTAGTATGGACTATTTGCCATTGTTTTCACAACTGCAAAGTATTAAATAACCGATGGGATTCTCCTTTTTACAAAAGGTCATATGTCCATTCATGATGGGAGCAAACCTCACCGATGTGAAACTTGTGGGCTTGTCTTCCGTCAGAAGCAGCACCTGAAGCGGCATGCCCTTACGCACACTGGTAAACGACTCTTCTCCTGTTCTCATTGTCCTTCGACATTCAACATCAGCAGCGACCTGAAGCGTCACACCCGCATCCATACCGGAGAGAGACCGTTCTGTTGCGCCCATTGTGGGAAAGGCTTCGCTAGGAAACAGGCTGTCAGGATACATGAGAAGATTCATTTTAAGCCCTTTATCTGCCAGAGGTGTAGTAAGAGCTTCAGAGACCTACAGGCACTGGCTGACCATGAGAAGAAGCATGTTAAGTCACTGTCACATGATTGCAGAGAGTGCGACCAGAGGTTCAGTCTATTCACAGAGCTCAAGGAACATATGAAGATTCATAAAGGTAGTGTGAATGTCTTTAAAGATACTATGTCCCTTTTGCATCGAACATCAAATTCTGTAGAACTTTGCAGGAATTATGAATATGTCATGTATGTCCTATCTGTACAAGGTAAAAGGGTCTGAAAATCGAGACTATTACTTGTGATTGCAATCACTTAAGTCGATTTGACAACTAATGGTCGTTATTTTACCACTAAAAGCCATTTTCAAACCCTTTCGTTTTGAGGAAAGTTCTAAATTACAATTTAACGTTTTCATTATTTTTGGCCTGCAAATGGGACATACATTGTAGTACCTCTTTAACACATTGGATTTCTTTTTTAACTATAAAATTGAGTTTATTGTTATATAACATAAAATAGGTTTGGAAAGAGACAATATTTGTGAGATATGAGGTGTCATATAAGTCAGATGGATCAGCAAAAACGTTTTGTAAAGCTGAACAAGTAGTTTCTCATCCAACTGAATTGATTACTTGTAAACATAGCTTTGAAGAAAAAAATATCTATGTGTGAAACATTTGAATGTGTGGTATTGAAAAAAAAGGTTTGTTGATACACATGTGGCAGTTTGATTACACTTTCATTTAAAATAAAGAAAAAATTCCATTGTTTTGACAGATTGATGACATTGTTTAAATGCAAGTTTATATGTTGTCTTTGTTTTCCAGAAAAGAGCAAGGTTGTAAAGGAAAAGAAGATTGCTAATCGGAAGAATATGGCAGCACGACCAAATCTTAGGGTAACTTGAAAACACTTTTGTTTGTAAAGGCCTTCAGTCAAGAAAGAATCATGAAAGTTCTTGTCAACCAGCCTTCCTGCTTTCTACCTATAATGATATAATACTTTAAAGCCTTCTTTTACTCTTCTGTATATTTGTAAGTAAATGTATTAGGATGTAAGTTTGAAAATACGTTTAATTGAAACTTCCATACCAATGTAACTCAAAACGGGTTTATATGAAGCATTATGTTTTTTGTGAGGTTGTTCTATTATAATCTCTTACTTTTCCTAAGTTCTTGCTTTGACAATTTCTCAACCTTGATAGTCACAATAAGTTTTATTATTCTTTTTATCAATGAAACTTTGATTCTTATTATAAATGATAAAAACCTTATATTCTATTTCACTTTTGTATGATTACAAATGTAGTTTTCATAATCATATACTTTCTTGTCCACATTTTATAAAAGATGACAAGGCAGAGAACTGCAGCAGCAAGGGCATCTCACAGGAAAACTAAACCAAAGTCTTTAAGACCCAAAAGAAGAGAGCAAGATTCAAATGAAATTTCAAAACTGACTGATGATGAACAGCTATCTTGCAGTGTTTGTCGAAGGCCCTGTCGAAGGTGTAATCTGTTACGCCATGAACAGAAGTGTCATGGCATACAGCATACTGTCCACCAGTGTGAAGAATGTGAAGAAACGTTCACTGGACGCAATACTCTAATGGCTCATGCCAAAGAACACAAGAACCCTGAGAGATTCAGATGCGACCGATGTGACGAGGCCTTCCAGTATGAGTCTCACCTACATAAGCACCTAGTCAGTGCCCATGGCGTTAAGCCCTTCTCTTGTGATATCTGCTCGAAGACCTTTGTACAAAAAAAGTCCTACTTGGAGCACAGTAGAACATGTAAAAAGGAAGATACTGTAAGTTGTGAGCTTTGTAAAGATGTCTTCAAGCAGAAGGTGTCACTGCTGCGCCACAAGGTCAAAGCTCACGGCCTACGACCATACTCCTGTACCATCTGCGAAAGGGGCTTTGCAAACAAGGGAACCCTTCAACGACACATCGTAACCCACAGCAGCGATCGTCCTCACCAATGCCAGTACTGCTCAAAGACATTCAAGGAGAAGCGACAAGTGGACCAACATGAGAAGACCCACAGAGGTGAGAGACCATTCCAGTGTTTCCAGTGTGGACTCTCCTTCCATCGCAAGGCGTACCTGGAGCGCCATGAAGCCATTCATACAGGAGAGAAGCGGTTCCGGTGTCCTCACTGTCCGACAGCCTTCTTCATGGGCCATGACCTTAAGAGACATCTTAGGATCCATACGGGAGAAAAGCCATTTGCCTGCAAGATCTGTAAGGTATGGGCAGCCTTCTACTATTATACATCATGGTAAAACAGATGAAATTATTTCAAGTCACCTACAGAGACAAAATCATATTTATGTAAGAATTCTAGAGATTTATCGGAGTTCTAAACTATTCTATCATTTCCCTTCAAGTTTTAGTTTTTAAAAGCATACTATCCCTCAAAATCTTTTTTTTTTGTATAAATATTCTTGTACAGTTTGTAACACTGTTATCATCAACCACTATAAATACACTCAAGTTATTTAGCATGGAATACATTATGATTAAAAAATTTCTGCGATTTTACCTGACCAAACTTATTGATGTCTTTAATTTCTCATGGACACAAGTGATTATTATACTAAAAAGATCAACATCTGAAGAACTTAGTTTGCATATATTCATCATTATTTTGAAAATGTATTCATCATGGAATTATTGAGTTCATTTAAAAAATGTTTATTATGTTCCTCTTTGTGTATGGCCATCATTGCAATTTTGCACATACAGTGATCTCATACATGTGGGTGTGAGTAACTAATCGATGATTATGATCTGTTTCATCTTTCTTATGCTTCAGAAAGCATTCCGAAGGAAAGCAGCTGTGGCCTTTCATGAGAAGCAGGTTCACATGAGGAAATTCCAGTGCAGCTACTGCTCCAGAAAGTTCTTCACCAAGTCTCAGCTTGATTCCCATACAGTCATGCACCTGGGTGTTCCTCGTCCCCAGATTCCCGTAGAAAATTGTGGTCTGTTTCTTGACATATTGAATTCTCTAGTGCAGTATTTCAGATTTGCATGTTGAAGAAAAGTAGTTACTCCGTATTGACAATAGCAATGCTAAAAGCTGTTTATTATATATTTATTGTCAGCTAAACCAATAATTCAACACAAATGTGTCAATGAATTCACTAGTTTCATATACCTTGTATTTAATTAGTAAATGTATTATATTTGTGTATTGGTCTAGTGCTTACCTGAGTGAAAGATAATAAGAATATGACAGAAATTTTAGAAACATTAGAGATTGAACTGATTAGGAAACTAATTCTTTGCCATCTAGGGTCACTAATGAAACAAAGAGTGGACCACTTCCATCGACTTATATATGGAAATATTTAGAAATAATGCAGTCGAAGGTTTCAATCCACAGCAAATTGCAGAAGTGTAGGCTGCCATTCACTTTATTTAATATAGTACAATTACTCATTTAACAAAGTATCATTTGTATTTTCAACCAGATCCATGTCATAGGACTGGAGATGCTGAAGGAGTCCCATCAGCTCCCATTAGAATGAACTCTAAGGCTTCAGGTCTTGCTCCATCTCTAGACTCTGCTGATGCTCCTACTATGCAGCACCCTGCAATGGCTGCATTGACTCCAATCATTGGTGCAACCACTAGCAGTTGTGAATTACAGGTGAGTAGTTTAATATGGCCAAAATAGGACTTGTGAGGAGTATTGATCAAAATATATGTTTTTCTTCTTTTTATTATTTAAATTTTACAATATGAAATAGGAAAATCAGCTAACACATCAATTGGGGTTCCTCATGATTATTTAGTTGATTTGATTGGTCAAATTTTATTTGAAAGTGCACAGTTTTGCTCATAATCACTCCCTTAAATTCACAAACACCCAGACATGTGCATGTAGAATCGACTTAAAGGAGAGATTATTGGTGTTAAAAGTGACAACCACTAGTTTTCCATATAAGTTAAGAATTTTGTCAGAACTAATTCAATTACTAAAAGAATGTTTCCTGAGTAATCTTAGGTCATGTCGGTTTCACGGGTAAGGATCTCATCAACAACGAAGCATTATCCAAATGCTCATACTGTACATAATGTATGCCTTTATCAAAACTGAACCTCCTGTGTAATGTATTTTGTTTGTTTGTTGTATCTCATGATAGGAAGGATCTGATTCTGATGATCTACCTTGTCTAGCTTCTGACCTTCCACCCAATCAGAGTTCTACATCAGGTCCAGATAGCAGTAGAGGTACATATATTGAACTAACTTTTTCTTGTACTTCTGAGAAATAAAAATTGTTGTATTCTATGTATATGTGAACAACTGAGAACAGATAATTAACCTCTGTGTTCTACTGTGTTTTTTTTTTTTAATTGAGTAGAAATAATATAGCAATTGTAGTTGGGATGTTACAGAAATAGTTATATGTAACTACACACAAAATGTAAGTTATTATCCTATTTAGGTCATCTTGTTGTATACCTCTCAGATAATTTGTACCAGGAAAATGCTCTTAGTCTTTCTAGTTTTACCGGGATTGAATAAGTTTTGAAGCTTTTGGGTTTTTCCTGAGTTGGGGGGAATAAAGATATTGAATGATACTACAATAGAGAGTTAGGCCTAATTACTTATTAAATATATATTTGATATAATCAGGGGGGCATTTCACAAAACTTGTCATCAGTGACAAATGGTAGTTTTTGTTATAAGCTACTGAAATCCTTGCTTCTGATTAGTTATCAGCAGATTTATCACTGATTTTTGTTAGTTGTCATTGAAAAAAAGCTTTGTGAAATGCCCCCTGAATGTTGAGAATGCCAGTGCATTTTAAGCTTGAATTTGTAGATATTCTATCAGATGAACCACGTTCCACATTTGTCTTTCTTGTGTCATACCTTATAGCTCAGACCGATCCATCAGATGCCACTGATGTCACATTTTTCCTGTGTAATTCCTGTGGCAGTCTATTCCCCAGTGCAGCCATGTTAGCCAGACATACCCAGCTACTCCACAATCCTTCCCTCACCATCAACAACCCTGCTCCTAAAGCCAAGTCCACCACGAGACAGAGGACAAAGCGTGAGAGTAGGAGTAAGATGAAGAAGAAAGACACACCAAATGCTATGGATGGGACCGTAAAGCAACAGATGTGTGCTGAATGTGGGGAAGAGTACATGGGTGATTCGAAAGCCCATGGATGTCTTGATGCAAGCAATGTACCCGTGTCCCCTGGTCCAGAAGTTATTGAGGATCCAGGACCTGATTATGTGGACCAGTATCCTGTCCGGACCGTCGGAGAGTCCAAGGAGAAGGATGAGTCTCTGTACTACTGTAGACACTGTGACAAGGGCTTTAAGAAGATGAGTAGTCATAACGTCCATCAACGGATCCATACAGGAGATAAGCCATTTGTTTGTAAGTTCTGCAACAAGGCCTTCTCTGTCAAGAGCAATCTGAAACAGCATGAGATAGCTAAACACACAGACGAGAGACCCTATGCGTGCTCAAAGTGCGATGCCAGATTCAAACAGCACAGCCATTTGAAGTCGCATGAGGAGATCCATGCAGGCATCAAGAACTATGAATGCACCGTGTGCGATCAGAAATTCAGGCAGTCTTCACATCTGCAACGGCATAAACTGATTCATGATGGGATTAAGCAGTACAAGTGCGAACGCTGCCCCTCTGCGTTCAATCTGGTCAGTGACCTGCAGCGCCATTCTCTAATCCACTCAGGCGTTAAGCCATTCCAGTGCGATCAATGCGAGAAACGTTTCCGACGCAAGTTCCAGCTGAAGGTCCACCAGCAGATGCACACGGGGGAACTCCCCCTTCAGTGCCCGCATTGCAGGAAAGCCTTCATGGACAAGAAGTGCTTCGAGAGCCATGTTTCCGCTCATGAAGGTAAGGCTCTTCACAAGTGTGATGCTTGCGATAAGTCCTTCAGCACAGAGTACGTCCTGAAGCGTCATTCATGCGGACAGAAGACTGTAGGATGTTTCAAATGTGAACAGTGCTCCAAGTCTTTCAAATGTAAAGATACTTTTGATAACCACAAGTGCAGAGGTAGAACGGGTAGAACGGAGAAGAAAGAATGTTCATCATGAGTTCTTTAAGTTTGAAGGGACCATCAGATGCTTTGGCAAATAGAAGAATTCCACAAATGTTGTTGAAATGTGTGGTACGACATTAAAGTGAAAGTCAAGTCTACATTTTCATTTTAAGGTGTACATCCATAGGAACATACCATGTTGAATTCAGGTCAGAAATAAATCTTCATTTTACTTCCAGTAATTATGTGTGAATGTTAGTAGGATCAATTTTTCACATGGAAGGATCCAATATCAACAGAATGTTGGTACAAGTTTTAAATCAGAAAATTTTCCTTATTTTGTCCCATGATTAAATATTAATTCAACAAATCAATTTAAAGAAAATAGCTCTGCTTGAAGTCATTTTTTGCATTTTTATTGTCACTTGATTCATGTTATGGAATGTTATGATTGATATGGTAGGCTAAAACAACCTAGAAACAAATCTGTATGTTGTTCATCATTGTTGAGGTATACTTAGTGACAAGAGTGATACTTTGTACCAGAAGGGGCATACAGTTTTAAAGTGCCGTTCAAGTATAAATCATTTTATCTTTTACAAAAAAGATATTACTTTATTTGATTGTTATTGTGCAAATAGAAGGTTTTCGAAATCGATTGGACCATATATCATCGCTTATAGAATTGCATATCTGATCAAACAGAATAACTAGTTTGCGTTGTGCAGCTGCCAAAGTGTGATGCTTTGACCACTATAGTTTTACTATAGGAAATGTGGAAGAAAAAAAAATATATAGTCGTGTTGTCAATTCATATAGATTCTTGCCATTTGAATAGTACTTTTAGATTTTGTGAAATTCGCTTGGCCATCTGGCCATTCTGATAAACATTTGGAGAGAGTGTTAGCTAATGCCTTCACTCACAATGGAATATGCAGCCATATACAGACATATGACTTGGAATTATTTGCAGGACAATGTAGAAATACAATTCACAGTGTTTCTAAAGATGTAATCTATGTGCAAATATTCAAGCTAATGCATCACTGCAATATCAGTGTGTGCAATCCGTATGCGGTTTTATATCCCTCACAGTGTCCCTAAGTTCCCAAAGTTTATGGTAAATGAAATGTCATGTGGGATGTTTTCCAGTGTTTATTTTTGATAAAAATTTAATATATCTGTAAAGTGCTTAAGAGTGCTTACGATATTGTATACTATTCATCCGGTAGATATGTTATTGGAAAAATAAATGTGCGTATAATTGGAAAATTATATTGTACAGTGTATTTTTTCTTGTTTTTAATGTCCATTTAATTTAATCTTCGTTTAACCTTCCTGTCTATGTGTAGTAATGAATATCCGAAACAATATATGAATGGAACAAAATATGAAACACGTAATACAGCAGGCGCGGATCCAGGATTTCTTTTATTAAATTACTACAAAGAAAGAGAAGAAAGAAGATTTTTATAGCTAGGAATCGAAAATGGCCTCAAACCCATTACTAAGGCTTCTGTAGTTTTCGTTTGTAGTACTTCTAATGTAGTATATTCTAGTGAATGAACTACGGAATCCCATTACTGTTACCATGTGAAATAAAATTTAAGAAGAATTAAGTGGCAGCCGCCAGAAAATGTTAATGAACATAGTACAGGAGTGGTAAAGCTAATTATCAAGGTGGACTACTCTTTAATGAACATGGGGTGTTTTTTTAAAAATAATTATTATAACTTATTTATTTATTTATTTATTTATTTGTTTATTTATTTATTTATTTTTTTTTGGGGGGGGGGGGTGGGGGGCAGAGGATAATTTTCCTAGGGGATAATTTTTAGTGGTGGGAGTAATTGTCCACAGGTAGGGGGTAATTGTCCTCGGGAAGTGGTTGTCCTTGAGGTAATTTTCCGGGGGCCGGATAGTGAAGCATTCCATCCACATATCTACATTATTACACCCTTTGTACTTCTATACCCCCTCTCTCTCTCTCTCTCTCTCTCCATTGATTATCCTTTCCTCTCCCCATCTCTCTCTCTCTCTCCGAATTAGCCCCCCCCCCCTCTCTCTCTCTCTATTATCTTTTCCCCTATATTCGCAATGAATTTGGGCTTATCACCATCTGGCACTTTTATTAGTTTTCCAAACCGTTCAGCTCTGTCCTTCACCAACCCACCCCTCTTTTTATTCTCTCTCTGCCCCTGTCGCTCTCTCTCTCTCTCTCTCTCTCTCTCTCTCTCTCTTTCTCTCTATCTCTCTTATCCTGTATTGCCAAAATTATTCCTTCTCCCTCCTCTCTCTCCTTATTTAACTCCCCTAAAACTACACAGGGCAAGTAATGAGTCCCATCACCTTTATTTTGTATAAAGCCTCACAATTTATTCTTGCCTTAGTCTTGATGTTGTTGTCCATTTGGTACATGGATGAACAAGGAGTAGGAATAAAACGCTACTTTAAGATTTCACTGACAATAATGTACTAACAACCATCTGTCCAAAATGTATGCATTTTGGTTTCTCAATTATACCACCACCCTTTCTAGTTATATACCTGTATTTTTTTAGTCTCTTTTTTTTTGTGTGTGTTAAGTTAAATTATATTTCACTTTTTTAACTTTGCATTTTTTTTTACATTTACTTATTTTAGTGTTATGTATTCAATTCAATTCAATGAATTATTTTGTTCAATTAAGTTTATTAATTTCCATGAAAATCACATTACAAAAACACATACATATAATAACATGCAAAATCTTTCACTAGAATATACATAAGTACATTAAAATATTAAACAATAATGGAAAAGGGGAGTTATAAAAACCCCAATAAATGAGTTTGCCGAGATATCTCCCCCAAAATAATTTTAAAAATTGTGATGAACATAATAAAGATTTGAAATTACATAAACTTATTTTGCCCCAAAGAAAACTTGTATAACAACAGAAAAAAAACTAAAAACCATACAATCCCTACAAAAACACACATACACACACACACACACACACACACATATATATATATATATATATATATATATATATATATATATATATATATATAAAGTGGAAAAGTATTCTACCCAAAATCATATGTAATTAGATGCTGCTTTACACTTCTTTTAATTCCATTGTAATTTATTATAGATGTTATGTTATTTGGCAAAGTATTCCATATTGTTGGTGCTTTATGTCTGAAAGAAAATAATAAATAAGATTTTTCAACAACCCATAGATGGTATTTATTTTTATTCCTTGTATTATAAGTATGAGCTGCATTATTGAGTGAAAGCATAATGTTAAGTGAACTGGGCAAAAAACCTTGATTGTGTTTAAATAAGAGAATTAAAATGCAATATTTATTTAGTTGATACCCAGCAAGAAACTTGAGATTCATAAATAATGGTGTTGTTATTCTAAAAGTAATGGTATTGAAAAACAGCTATGCTAAGCTGAAACCATATTTTTTAATCACCGTATTTAAATAAATAAACAAACAAACCTGAGCGTTTAAACGGTCCTTTTTTCTTTCCATTTTCATTTTCATTTTCTTCTTCATCTTCATTCCTTCTTCTCCTTTATCATCTCCTTCCTTTTCTTTATTTTCTTATCTTCTTCTTCTTCTTCTTCGCTTCCAATAATTAACACAATGTTATAAATATCATTTTATTTGTTCCTTTCTTTATGCAAGTCTAAGGTTGAACGTGATGAGTCTTTTTAATTAAAACGTGCCTGTTAAAGTAGAATATTATTGTGTAAATGCACTTTAACACTCATTTTCTTCAATATATTTACCATTTCACAAGTTTCATTCGTTATGAATAAAAACAAATTGCACAACTTCAAGGGATATAATAGTTGAGTTCTTGTTTAAGACCGCAAATGCCTTCAAAGTGCATGGTTATTCCTCTTATTCTTATTCATGACATTTCTAGTGCCCTTTTAGGACCTTAAATTGCTATAAAGGTAATTTTAGACCCCAAAATGTGTGAAATATAAATTAAATTCGAGTACAAATTCAGCTCCACTTTCACAAAAATATGGTGACCTTTAATTAATTAGATAATTAATAATATATAATACACGATCCGGGTGGTTGTGCGTATTATAACCAATATGAAAAGCCAACAAAAAGCCAACAAAAAGCCAATGAACATTGCCATTGGCGGGAATAAAACGTATAAGGCGCTATCTTGTTTTTCAACGGATAGTTCAAAATTATCGAATAAAGAAATGGTTATATTAATGGATATTTCAGCGGTCTCTGAACCGATTTTGATCAAACAAAGATGATTTTGTCATTTGAATTGTATGTTCTTTCAAATCTGACACTCACTTTTTCATTATCTCACCCAAAAAAATATTTTGTGTAGCGCCCTCTTCCACAAAAATCAACTATTCCTTTAATAACAAAACAAAAAAATACATTGAGTATTCTGACATAAAAATAGGATCCCAGCAGTATAAGGGCGCATTAGATAATACACATTTTTATAACAAAATATGATTTGTATCCCAATCGTATTACACAAAAAATACACATTTTGGTCAACCGAAGCCTTTAATATTTTTTAAAAAAATTGTTTTTGCAATATATTTTCCATAACCTGACACGATTTCATTACGATTTTTTTCTTTTTCTTCAAAAGTAATACCTTTATTTTATTTATTTTTTAAATTTAGTTGTAAACATTTTCTTACAATTATTAAAACACAGTTAAAAGCGTTGTTTTGATATCGATAAAAACGGAACAAATGAATTTCGTTCGTTAGTTTGACGTTTATATGTGTAATACGAAATAACCAATGGTCATGCTTAGAATATTACAATACGCTGATAATAATAATAATAATAATTGTAAATTTATAATGCGCAGTTTCTATAAGACACAGATATTGTGTATCGGTTCCTTGAAAAAAACTGTAAATATTGATTTACATCAGGTTCATGGGACTGACATATCGTTGGTTAACGGGGGATTCATAAGGTATTTGGGAATAGACTTTGGTATTGATTTAGAAAAGCTTCCGGATTTCAACTACGACAGAATATTTGATAAACTAAAAAGGCAAATGATATCTTGGTGGAAACGTAACATTTCTGTTTTTGGTCGCGTGGTCTTGGTGAAATTACTGCTAGTCTCGCAATTTAACCATTTATTTATGTCCATTCCTAACCCTTCTGAACATCTTTTAAAAGCAATAAATGTCTCTTTTTTTAAATTTATTTGGAAAGGGAAACCTGATAAGATTAGCAGAAAACAGATGGTTTGTTCTTACGAAAATGGTGGATTGAAAATGGTTGATGTTGTACAATTTTCTAGAGCTTTGAAACTGACCTGGATTAGAAGAATATTGTTGAACTCATGTGAAGACGTTACCCATTTAATGTACGCTTTCTTACGTCCACTATCAGCATTGGAATGGGGTAAAGAAGAGAAGAAGAAGATATGGTACACTTTTTTTACTCCTGTAACGTGACCAAATTGATTTGGAGTCGTTTGACTGACTGGTTAACTATTGTAACACGCTGTAGAATAAAACTGTCCTTAATACATGTTTTGTTAGGTTTCATTGAAAAAAGAAATGATGCTTTAAACTGTATAATAATTTGGACTAAACAACAATTATATTTTTCTCGAATACAAAAGTCTGTACCGTCCTTTCGGACAATAAAACAATATATCAAGAATAGTTACACAAATAAGAGGCAAGTTAGTATATTTGCTAACAAAACTGACAAATTCGATAAAAAATGGATAAATTTTGAGAGGATTTTGATCCTTTAATAGGAGTATATTGAATTTCCCATATCATTTTCAGTCATGATGTTGCATTATTATTTAATTTTTGTTTTTCTTTCCCTTATCTACATGTATGTTCTGTATATACAGTATTATGGTTGATATTCGTTATGTATATCTTATTATGAAATATTGTATGATATTCATTGGAACATGGGTTCAAATATGTTATCTTGAGATTGATTTTCAATAAATGGCCTGTTGGAGGGTTCAAAAAATGGGGAAAAAAAAATGGTCATGCTTAGACCACATTATATTTGAATGTGTTCAGTAACAAAATATATGTGTAACATTTTCTGTACAATATGTAAATCTTTTAAAGGTAACTAATTTGAATTTCAATAATGCATCTTTCATTTAAAGTAGGCATATTCTGTTTACAAAATCTGAATCTGGAATCAACTCATTATTATATGAATGGTTGACTGAAAAGGAATCAAACAATATGAACACTACCTTTTGTATTTAGGGTGTTAAATATACTATGTCCCATTTGCAGGCCAAAAAATGCAAAGGTTAAATTCCAACGGCATTTGACAGACAATTTAGAACTTCCCTCGAAACGAAAGGGCTTGAAAATGGCTTTTAGTGGGAAAATAACGACCATTAGTTGTCGAATCGACTTAAGTGATTGTAATCACTTAATAGTCTGATTTTCAGACTCTTTTACCGAATGGCCGTACGTTTTATGCTGCACAAAGATTCGACCAGTTTAATTTTGGCCATTACAAGTAGTGGGTTATTGATGTAGACAAAAGTTCACGTACCTGTTACAGCTCAATTTATGTAAGTTATTACCAAAGAAAAAAAGATGCCAGTCAGTCACTCAACAGTGTCTGACAGTGAAGTCAAGAAGGTAAACGGGTTTCCTTGCATAATTTGAATACTAGGACACTGCTGATGTTTACAATTAGGACATACATGACATATTCATAATTCCTGCAAATTTCTACAGAATTTGATGTTTGCTGCAAAAAGGACATAGTATCTTTAGCCTTGTTTTCAATTCACATGATGCTGAGCAACTGATAAATATGTAAAAAAACTTTTTTGTTGTCATTCGTAATATGAGAAATAATCCTTTAGGTATAATACACTCTTATTAAAACCAGATCGAATAGAATTACACGATTCATTATAATGAAGGAAACATATTTGTACATCAAATTTGTGTTGAAATTAACAAACTGCTGGCATAGTAGCAAATACAGACAAATAAACGCAATAGAGATACACCGATAAAATATTCACAAAAGGCATGAAAAAGAATAAACCTTGTTTCCAATATGTACAACTATAATATTATTTCACATGAAGTTTTATGAGCGATTGACTAAAGCATGTGAACATTTTTGTTTTCTTTTTTAATAGTAGTAGTAAAATTTCAGGTATAATTCAGGTACCGGTAGGTTCCATGAAATATTCTATGGCACTCTTTTAACAACCAGATCGAAAAGAATTACACGATTCTTTATAATGAAGAACATGTATTGTAGTTTCAACTTCGATTGGGGAATGCATTTACGAATCTAATAAGCGGTTATTAACAAGATTCCACGAACTTATCCTGTCTGGTGTAGATACAGTATGTGTAGTGTAGCGAAAAAAAAATCATCAACATCAGCGTTTAAAGTCCATTTGTCCCACTTTGTGGGGTTGGACATTTCATTTCCTTAATGGCTGCTTTCCAAGCTTTCCTGTCTGTGGGATCCATACGACTGATACCCGATGCTTTGGCATCTTCTTCTATGGTTTCCCTTCCAAGTTTTCCTGGGTCTCCTGCGGGGTCTTCTTCCGGTGACCCGAAAGTTTAGAGCCATCTGGAGCCAGTTTGTTTCCTCTCTTCTTGCCACATGTCCAAACCATCTAAGTCTATTCATCCTCATAACCTGTGCCACCCCATCAGCCCCATTGATTGAAGGAGGACTTTGTTCTTCCTTCTCTCGTGAAGTGATACCCTGCGCATCCACCTCACCATCCTCATCTCAGCTTTCTCTATTCGCTGTACACTGGGTGATTTCATCGCCCATGTTTCGCTCCCGTACGTCATGCATTTTCTAACACAGGCATCATACACCTTCCCCGGCCGTTCACTCTTAACGGGATCGCCCTTGAGGTAAGGAAAGGAGAGAGTTCCCGAAACGTTTTCCAAGTACTTTGGATTCTTGCAGTCACAGCTGCTGTCTCTCCTCCTCTGAAAGTCATCTTCTGAATCTTCTGAAATAAGTCAGCAGGGCGGTATTCCGCATTTCGCTATCCACTTCCATATTCATATCCATTCTTGATGAGAACCTAATTTCGATGTGAGGATATATACCACGCAACTCTGGGGAAACCAATAGATTTAGTACATGTCAATGCGATCATACACACCCGGTGCCATCAGATCGAGCCGTTTTGCAGAGCGTGGTCGGGTCGTTACCATGACAGTGACCTCCTGGAGTGTACGTCCTGACAAGACATCCATGATGCTGTCTCCGCAGTTTTTGCCGTTGAACCCATCAATGAGAATGGTGATTGCTTGAGGCATGTCTTTGAGCAACTGTCGAATCAGGGCTTCATCAACCTCATCAAGATCTACATAGTAAAGAAAATTGAACAATCCATACAATTTGTGAGCTACGTTCTGTTTAGAAAAAGTTTATTGCATTACTATGATATTTTGCAGGTGGATTCCACCATTGCGGACACATGTCCGGTTCTCACGGAAGCACGAACGCCGAAAAAGGGTGTTTTATTGTCATTCGTGGCTGGCCTATCCTTTTAAACTGCCCACGATTGCGTTTAATATTATCCTTTTAAATCAGAGAATGTCATTGCACTTCGCACATCCGTCATTGTGGTGGTAAATAAGTGCACCCCCTCACGCACACATAAATCCGCACACATCTTGCTCGTCCTACTCCTCATTAAATTGATTTTATTATTATACGGTTATAGTTGTACGTTAGCATAATATATATATATATATATATATATATATATATATATATATATATATATATATATATATATATATATATATATATATTTATGTCCTCCTATGTCAACACGTATACATTCGGATGGGTATGTTCTATGTACTGACAACAGTTTTGATTGTATACCTGAAAATAGTTGATGCTTGATAGCACTCTCGATCGTCTGTTTGGGCTTTATGTCATTGGCAGATAGCTCAAAGAGATGCTGCTGTTCTGAGAGGATGCCGGACGCCGTGTTCTGTGTTGCCCAGTCATTTGACAGACTACGACAGAGTGCAGTAAGCTTTGCAGTGTTGCTACCAGACACGATAACTCTCCTCCAATGGTTCCTTGCCATCGGTGATGAAAATATGTCGTGACGTGAATTTTCCATCGGGGAGAATGACGATGATGAGCGATCCCTACGTTTGAGGCCTGGTTGGAAGTCTCGTTTTTGCAGCAAGATCCCATCCGTGAATCTGGCAGGATCTGTGTATATGCGTTCTAGCACTTCAATCACTGTTCAATACGATTTCGAATCAAGAAAAACAATGACAGGTTCATCGCTAGTTATTATGTAAAACCAATGTACTATCTTAGCTTATTTAGGAGCGCTTACATTTACATAGACACCCATCGAGCGAGAGCACTATTAGGTAAGATGAATTAATCACACATTCTAAAGATAAAAGACGTTTTTATAAGTGGGAAAACTATATTATAATTATAATAATAGACTCAGAACTTCTTTCATGATCATGGGAAACGAGCCTTACATTTCTTACAGGGAATAAATGAGAGAATCTATATGCCTCTGAAAATTCGTGTCTAATTTTATATAATTTAAAGGCATTGTGTCCCATTTGCAGACCAAAAAATTGAAAAGGTTAAATTCCAATGGCATTTGAAAGATGATACTTTAGAACTTCCCTCAAAACGAAAGGGCTTGAAAAGTGTTGTAGTGGGAAAATAACGACCATTAGTTGTTGAAACGACTTTAGTGCAGGGCCCTGGGAACGATTTTTTTTTCACCGGGGCTGCTGAGGGGAGGGGGGGGGGGGGTAATGGGACATATATATATATATTTTTGTGTTTCATAATTTGAAAATTTGGTCGGTCGGTATTGGGGGGGGGGGGGTAAGGTCTGTCATTTTGGGTCACCAATTACCACAAATTTTTTTTTATTATTATTATTTTATTTTATTTTTTTATTATATACAAAAATTAAAAAATAAATTAAAAAAAAAAAAAATCGCTTCGAGGGGTAATTTTATAGGATTTTGTGAAAGAAACGTTATAATTGTGTACTTTCTAATCTTCATTTGTGGCTGTCGGCTGTGTGACAATTTTGTAAGCGAAGCATGTAATGATATACAGTAAATATATCATACCAAAACAATTTGCAGGGGTTGCTGTGCTCCCCCCCCCCCCCTGGAAAAGTTCCGGGGGTGCTGCAGCACCCCCGCTTCCCTGGGCCATGCTTTAGTGATTGCAATCCATTTACTAATAGTCTTGATTTTCAGACCCCTGTGCCGAATGGTCGTACATTTATGTGCTGCGCAAAGATTAAATCAGTTTAATTTTTTGCCATTACAAGAAGTAGGTTATTGATGTAGACAAATGCATAGCTCATTTCATGTATGTTATTAACAAAGAAAAGAAGAAGTCAGTCAGTCACTCAATAGTGTCTGACAATAAAGTCTAGAAAGTAAACGGGTTTCCTTGCATAATTCGAAAATTAGGACACTGTTAACGTTTTAAATTTCACAGGTAGGACATATTACGTGACATAATTATGCATAATTCCTGCAAAGCTCTTCAGAATTTGATGTTTGCTACAAATGGGACATAGTACCTTTAAGGTTTTTCAATTTCTTCTCAGTTTGGTATAACAATAAGCCATTTCTTTAAACGTATATTTTTTCATTCTCTCCTTGTCATGACTAAACAAGCAATTGACATGTTCCATGTCTCGAATGATATCCATATTTTTATATTTACCACATAATCTCATCGTATGAAAGCTTTGCGCCATATAATATTTCGCAAGGTAAATTCAATGATTAACAACGGAACGCAACATTTGTGAAATAACTCTTAAGCATGTAATATTACATATTGTTATATCAATTAAATATAACTTTACATTCTAAATTGATATTTATTCAAATTGGAAATATTTCTGAATGTTACAATCTTGCCAAGTTTTAAATGAGGCTAGAAAAAAAATGTAGAATGATAGTCATAATTTCTTAAACGTATCATATAACCAAAATAGGATCAAGTTGCGTCTTATAGAATATATAAAAACCAGAAGTATATGGAGGATTTGGGGTAATTTCATTACTCTGTATTTAATACCATTCATGTTTTCAATGTCTCAGTGAACATGATTTCATTGTTCTGCTCAAATATTAATTCTTACCGAATCACTACAGCGCCATTTCACTGGAGTAGGACAATCACATTGTATACATATAACAATGAGTAAGAAGATCGGAAATAACAAACAGTGCGTTTAGAAACACAAGTCTCTCTCTGTACATTTCTGGTGCTTTTCTTCCTGTATTTGATGTTGAAATTAATCTATGTTTTTAAGACTTATCATCTTTTGCAATAATTCACATGGATGGATTAATGTTAATATAAATTTTGAAATGAGGACAACATTTAAATGTTGAATAGATCATCAGCAAAAAACCACTTATCGAATAAATATTATTAGGAATATATCCCATACTTACTTCCTGTGAACGAAGATCAAGGGAAGAAGAAAAAAGATAGAATTACAGATAAGCATTGACTTCATGTATAAATCATGTTCCTCTTTTGGTAGAGAACGGGAGGGCAGTTTCGGTTATTCATTTCGCTATTATTCCTCGTTAATTCATCCTTATCTTAGTTAGTTTTCATGATAAAAATGGATTACCGAACACTTGTTTTTATTGTTTTGACACAAACCCTTTCGTACCGAAGCACTGCAATTATACTATTTCTTTTTAAGGAGGGTATAGACATCAGATTCATTTACAAATCCTCATGAAGATAAAAGTTGTAAATTTAAATTGCAAAACTGATATGAGAAATGTTAGATCTATATATATATATATATATATATATATATATATATATATATGATACCATTTCCCATGCCTATATTTACGTATCTCTTTATATTGTTTCCATACATTCTAAAACTATTATGTGGGTAAAATATCAAATAAAACAGGATTTACTTTAAGAATACCATTCTGTGACAAATATTCAACATGTAATAACCATATACATTATATATAATTGGCCAAAATCAATTGGCCGTGAAGAAAGATCGAAGCAAATAAAAAACGAGATCTAGATCAATAGTTATATACCGTACAAATAGGCTTTTTCTTCGAAAGTCGCAAATCATTATCAGGCGCGGATCCAGGGGGGGGCCGAGCGTGCCTTGGCCCCCCCCCCCCGCAAAAAAAAAAAAAAAAAAAAAAAGGAGAGAGAGAGAAGGAAAAGAAGGGAAAGAAGAGAGAAAGGGAAAAAAGAAGAGGAAGAAGAAAAGAAAAGAGGGAAGAAGGAGATGGGGGGGGGAGGACCTGCCTCCCCCTCCCCCCCCAATAAAAAAATAAAAGAGAATTAAGGAAAGGGAAAGAAAAAAGATAAAGAGGAGATAAAGGGAAGGACAAAATAGGAAGAAGAAAAGAAAAGAAGGGGAATATCAGTTGTAATTTTCCCGCCAACAAGTTGTGGATCGAGGGGGGGGGGCGCAAAAGACCCTACCCTACCCCCCCCCCCCGTCCCCGCTAAAAAAAGAGAGAAGGAAGGAAAAGGAAAAGAGGAGAGCTAAAAGGGAACAAAAAGAGGAAGAAAAAAGAAAAGGGAGAAAAGAAGCGGAGATCAGTTGCGGTTAATCCCGCCAACAATGTGTGGAGCGGGTTGGGGACCAAAATGACCGTGCCCCTCCCCCCCCCCCCAGCAAACCTAAAAGAGAGATAAGGAAGGGAAGGGAAAGTGAAAGAGGAGAGAAAGGGAAAGGAAAAAAAAGAGAATGAAGAAAGGTAATTGATATCAGTTGCAATTTTCCCGCCAACAAGGTGTAGATCGGAGGGGGGGGGGGGGGGGGGACTGGCATACTGATAGGGGAGGGGGGGGGGGGTTGGAGAAATAGAATTCAAACGTGGTTTATTTATAATTCCATAACGGTGGTTAACAAATAATGCTGAAATGAGATAATTTTCCTCACTTCATGCGTTTGTTGGAAAATGACATATTCCTAAATTTACAGCCAGGCAAGAAAATGCTTCTTGAGATGCCTACATATCAGGGCCCGCGGAACGGCGGGGATCGGGATCCTCGAGCCTCTCCCCCACACTTTCTTTGAAAAAGTATATTAAAGAGAAATAGAAAGAAAGAGAGCGAGAAAGAAAAAATAGTTAACTGCCAGTGTCACATTATAATGGGGTATCGAAATATGCTCATCTGACCATGATTAAAATTAATGCCTAAAATCCTAAGGGCTCTGCCCCCTGGATTCCACGGTTTTTTATGTGTGTATTTTGGAGAACCCCCCCCCCCCTTTTCTGTGGTTTTTTTTTTTTTTAATTAAAAAAAATAATAAAAAAAATATTGCCAATTGGCTGACCTAAAAAAGGTGACCTCACCCCCTCCCCCAACGGAACAAAATGTCAAATTTTCAAATTTCGAGACCAAAAAAAAAAGTAGTGTCCTCTTCCCCCCCCCCCCCCCCCGCTTATTTAGCGGCTGGCTTAGTCGTTACGATTTTTTTTCGGACCAAAAAAAAAAAAGTGGGCCCCCCCCTAAGAAATCCTGGATCCGCGCCTGATCATTATCATTTATCATTTCTACAGCGCATTATATTCTTTTAAAAGCTCTTGAGAAAAAGGATGACACATTATATTTGAACTTATCTTAATCAATTACTATTATTTGAAATTACAACATTTGAAATTAGAAATTGTACGTCGAAAAAAAACTTTCTGATAAGCTGCAATTTTTGTTCTCTCTTTCAGTTTGGTGTTAAATTGTTTTTACTTTCAAGATTCTTTGTCTTTATTAACTAAACTGTTTTACATTTAACAATAATATTTACAGACGTCATGTCTGAGAGTACTCAGCTAAATTTGTATAAAACAAAATGAATCAATGAACTATAACTTCCAAAATGAGAAAAATGAATGAAAATGCATATAGTGACCAGGATTTTATCAAGATGGGAGCATTATAAGCTATTTCTAAATTTGTTTTAATGTATCTTCATGTTGCATTCTGTTGGAATCTAAGTAAGAATATCAACCTCTCGGAATTGTTCAGAAAAAAAGAATGAAAAGGAAATTCTTTATATTAGACATGTAAGATAGGTCAGCAAAATTAAAACACTTATCAAATAAATCTTATAGGAATATGTCCCATACTTACCGACTGTGAACGAAGATCAAGGGCAGAAGAAAAAAGATAGAATTACAGATAAATAGACAACATGCAGTAGCGTCCGCAGGAATTTTTCAAGGGGGGGGGGGGTTAAAATCTGAAAATCGCGCCTCAAATTTCGCAACGACTCAGCTAGCCGCTGAATAAGCGGGAGGGGAGGGGGTAAGATCAGTTTTTTTTTTAACAGAAAAGTGAGGGGGTTATCCTCCGATACCCACACATTAAAACAAATTGAGGGGGTTAACCCCCCCCCCCCCCCCCTGCGTACGCGCCTGACTACATGCTCATGTTCCACTTTTGGTAGAGAACAGGAGGGAAATTTTGGTTAATCATTTCCTCAATATTTCTCAAGAGTTCGTGTCCTTTATTTAAAGTATTCATGTTAACAATGGCTCAGCAAACAATTGTTTTTATTGTATTGCAAGAATGTCTCTCCGTATCGGAGCCTTGAATTCCGAATTTTCGAATTCCGTTTTATTGTATCTTCATATTGCATTCTGTTTGAATATTTGTAAGAATGTTAACCTCGTGGAATTGTTCATGGAAAATGAATGAAAAGTGAATTGTTCATATTGGACACGTAATACAGGTCAGTAAAATTACAATATCAAATAAATATCATTGGATTATATCCCATACTTACTGACTGTGCAAGAAGATCAAGGGGAGAAGAAAAGAGATAGAATTAAAGATAAGTATGGACTATATGTATAAATCATGTTCCTCTTTTGGAAAAGAACGGGAGGGCAGTTTCGGTTATAATCAGTACTTTATTATTCGTCGCGAGTTCATGTCCTTTATCTTAGTTAGTTTTCACGCTAACAATTGATTCGCAAACACTTGTTTTTGTTGTGTTTGTCACAAATCCTTCCGTTCCGAAGCACTGCAACACTATTTCTTTTAAAGAGGATATGGAAATCAGATACATATAAATATTGGACATGTAAGACAGGTCAGCAGAATTAAAACACTTATCAAAAAGATATTATAGGAGTATGTCCCATACTTACCACGCACTGTGAAACAAAGATCAAGGGCAGAAGAAAAAATAGCATTACAGATAAGTACAGACTATAATTATGTATAAATCATGTTGCTCTTTTGGTAGAGAACGGAAGGGGAGTTTCCGTTAATCATTTCGTTATTATTTCTCGAGAGTTCGTGTCCTTTAATTTAGTTAGTTTTTTGGTTTTAACAATGGCTTAACATACACTTGTTCTTATTGTATTGCAAAAATGTCTGTTCGTAACGAAGCACTGTAACACTATTACTTTTAAGGAGGATATGAAAATCAGATACAATCATATACATTTTCTTATGAAGATAGAAGTTGTAAATTTAAATCATCAAACTGATATATAAATAGGCTTTTTCCTTGATAACCGTAAAAAATATCATATTACATTTGTACAGCGCATAACAGTGTTTTAAAAGGTCTTGACAAAAATGACACCTCATATAGGAACTGACATATCAAATAAATATATAAGGATAAAGTTCCATACTTACGTTCTGTGAACGTAGATCAAGGGAATAAGAAAAAAGAATTACATAATATAATACAGACTACATATATAAATCATATAGCTCTTTTGGTAGAAAATGGGAGGGAAGTTTCGGTTAACCATATCGTTATTATACAAGTTATAACACTGGGTTAGCAAACACTTGTTTTTATTGTTTAGCCACAAACCCTTTCGTTTCGAAGCGCGGTACTGTAACACAATTTCTTTTAAGGAGGATATGGAAATCAGATACATATAAAAATCCTTATGAAGATAAAAGTTGTAAATTTAAATAATAATAATAATAATAATAATAATAATAATAATAATAATAATAATAATAATAATAATAATAGCCTAATAATCCACTCCAAATTTTATTAAACCGAAATACTGACATATGAGAAATGTTATATCAATATGTGATTCCATTTCCCATTTCTACATTTACTTATCTCTTTTTCTTGTTTCCATACATTCTAAAACTATTGTTTTGTGTAAAATGTTAAAAAAAATTAAGAATAACATTTCCTGAAAACTTAACAACATGTAATGCTACTATATTTTTAATTTACAATTAGGCTGCCTCATGTTTCACCTGAATAACAACGAACTGCCCCAGGCACTATCTTATTTGTTCAAAAAAAAGAAATCAAGTCCACGAATGTTCTACCCGACAGGCGTTTTCCTATCACCTTCCTAGAACGAGAACAAGCTTTGCTCAAAACACCTTAATATATACAGGTCCTAAGTTCTGGAATTATCTCGATTCTGTGATTAAAAGGTCTGTAAGTGTACATGTATTCAGAAGAAAATTGAAAAGTTATTATTTGAATACATATTGTCATTCCTGACTATTCTTGTCTCCAAACTGCATACTTTTGTTCATTACAATGAGTAACTAACGGTATGACCATACCAACTATGTTTATAATATACTCATATCGAGAACAAACTATATTGTAATATTGTTTCAATAAGCTTTTCCTTGTCTTTTGTAGTTAATTGTGAGTATCGGTTCATGTATCCCTGTAATCCCCCTTTCCCTGTTTTAGCGTGTATTTGTATTTTATAAACTTTACTTTAGTTAATTATGTCATTTTTAGTTTAAGGAGCCTATCCACAACAAGCTCTGCTTTTCCATAGGCTCCGCCACTTTATCTCTTAAGTTAAACTTAATGGACAATATTTTGAATAGTGGGTACCGGCATTCTATGTACATGTATAAAATAATCATTTTCAATATGTTGTTACACTCTTTGTAAAATGAGATATTGTGGAAACCAATAAACTATCTATATCTATCTATCTATCTATATGTAGTCTATGAATGTGGAACACGTGATCTTGATGACAAAATTTCACTTAAATTGCATAATGATATGAAAAAGGATGTCATTCATTATTAAAACACACTTACAACAGAAAACCCGGACTTTGTATCCTGTCATCAATATTCGTCTTCGAATACATTTTAGGGGTAAATCTCTGCAGGAGTGTATGTTTATAACATCCTCGTTCACATCATTATAGAATTGAAGTGACATTTTGCGATCAAATTTTTGGCAGTTTCGGTTATAATCAGTACTTTATTATTCGTCGCGAGTTCATGTCCTTTATCTTAGTTAGTTTTCACGCTAACAATTGATTCGCAAACACTTGTTTTTGTTGTGTTTGTCACAAATCCTTCCGTTCCGAAGCACTGCAACACTATTTCTTTTAAAGAGGATATGGAAATCAGATACATATAAATATTGGACATGTAAGACAGGTCAGCAGAATTAAAACACTTATCAAAAAGATATTATAGGAGTATGTCCCATACTTACCACGCACTGTGAAACAAAGATCAAGGGCAGAAGAAAAATAGCATTACAGATAAGTACAGACTATAATTATGTATAAATAATGTTGCTCTTTTGGTAGAGAACGGAAGGGGAGTTTCCGTTAATCATTTCGTTATTATTTCTCGAGAGTTCGTGTCCTTTAATTTAGTTAGTTTTTTGGTTTTAACAATGGCTTAACATACACTTGTTCTTATTGTATTGCAAAAATGTCTGTTCGTAACGAAGCACTGTAACACTATTTCTTTTAAGGAGGATATGAAAATCAGATACAATCATATACATTTTCTTATGAAGATAGAAGTTGTAAATTTAAATCATAAAACTGATATATAAGAAATGTTAAATCAATATATGACACCATTTTCCACTGTCTACATTTTCTTATCTCTTTATAGTGTACCTCCATACATTTTAAAACTAATGTTTTGTGTTAAATGTCCAAATAAAAAAAGAATTTACATTAAGAAAAACAGTCTCTGACAAATAACCAACATTTAATAACCATATCGATTAACAAAAAATGGCCAAAATCATGGGTCATGAAAAAAAAATGAGAGGTAAAAGAAATGAGATCTTGATTAATAAAGATGTATACTGTACAAAAAGGCTTTTTCCTTGATAACCGTAAAAAATATCATATTACATTTGTACAGCGCATAACAGTGTTTTAAAAGGTCTTGACAAAAATGACACCTCATATAGGAACTGACATATCAAATAAATATATAAGGATAAAGTTCCATACTTACGTTCTGTGAACGTAGATCAAGGGAATAAGAAAAAAGAATTACATAATATAATACAGACTACATATATAAATCATATAGCTCTTTTGGTAGAAAATGGGAGGGAAGTTTCGGTTAACCATATCGTTATTATACAAGTTATAAAACTGGGTTAGCAAACACTTGTTTTTATTGTTTAGCCACAAACCCTTTCGTTTCGAAGCGCGGTACTGTAACACAATTTCTTTTAAGGAGGATATGGAAATCAGATACATATAAAAATCCTTATGAAGATAAAAGTTGTAAATTTAAATAATAATAATAATAATAATAATAATAATAATAATAATAATAATAATAATAGCCTAATAATCCACTCCAAATTTTATTAAACCGAAATACTGACATATGAGAAATGTTATATCAATATGTGATTCCATTTCCCATTTCTACATTTACTTATCTCTTTTTCTTGTTTCCATACATTCTAAAACTATTGTTTTGTGTAAAATGTTAAAAAAAATTAAGAATAACATTTCCTGAAAACTTAACAACATGTAATGCTACTATATTTTTAATTTACAATTAGGCTGCCTCATGTTTCACCTGAATAACAACGAACTGCCCCAGGCACTATCTTATTTGTTCAAAAAAAAGAAATCAAGTCCACAAATATTCTACCCGACAGGCGTTTTCCTATCACCTTCCTAGAACGAGAACAAGCTTTGCTCAAAACACCTTAATATATACAGGTCCTAAGTTCTGGAATTATCTCGATTCTGTGATTAAAAGGTCTGTAAGTGTACATGTATTCAGAAGAAAATTGAAAAGTTATTATTTGAATACATATTGTCATTCCTGACTATTCTTGTCTCCAAACTGCATACTTTTGTTCACTACAATGAGTAACTAACGGTATGACCATACCAACTATGTTTATAATATACTCATATCGAGAACAAACTATATTGTAATATTGTTTCAATAAGCTTTTCCTTGTCTTTTGTAGTTAATTGTGAGTATCGGTTCATGTATCCCTGTAATCCCCCTTTCCCTGTTTTAGCGTGTATTTGTATTTTATAAACTTTACTTTAGTTAATTATGTCATTTTTAGTTTAAGGAGCCTATCCACAACAAGCTCTGCTTTTCCATAGGCTCCGCCACTTTATCTCTTAAGTTAAACTTAATGGACAATATTCTGAATAGTGGGTACCGGCATTCTATGTACATGTATAAAATAATCATTTTCAATATGTTGTTACACTCTTTGTAAAATGAGATATTGTGGAAACCAATAAACTATCTATATCTATCTATCTATCTATATGTAGTCTATGAATGTGGAACACGTGATCTTGATGACAAAATTTCACTTAAATTGCATAATGATATGAAAAAGGATGTCATTCATTATTAAAACACACTTACAACAGAAAACCCGGACTTTGTATCCTGTCATCAATATTCGTCTTCGAATACATTTTAGGGGTAAATCTCTGCAGGAGTGTATGTTTATAACATCCTCGTTCACATCATTATAGAATTGAAGTGACATTTAGCGATCAAATTTTTGGAATTTGAGGCCCCCAACGCTTTGGAGGGGCTTTAAATGTCTCATTATTGTTAAAAATCATTAATTGATAACACGTAATTATTAAGTATAATTTAAAGGACAATACTTATATTTAATTAGCTTGTTTCTGATTTCGACACCTGTATTTGCTTATGTAATTTGAACAGTATATGGTTAACTACCTTTACAGCGTTGATGAGAAGGATACCTTTGTAAAATAATTCGACGTTTGTGAAATGTTTGTTTGGGGTTTGAACAGATTTTCCCCCCAATCAATATGTTTCTCGGTTTTTTGTTGTTGAGAATATTCTCCAAAGTCGCTTTTGTAAAGATGTCAATTATTCAGCCCCTTCTCCATAATTACAATTATTTGAAACTAAAATCTGGGAATATATTAAATTACAGTTCTAACAGTTCTATTTCAACGCTCCTTGCTTTTGCCTTTTGTGCGAGTATGTTTTAATGAATTCTCTCATTTATATCTTTAAAAAATCCCAAAATACTAATTTATTCAAAATCTGTAATGACCATTCAGATTTTAATTCCTGTATTTCCTTATTCACCTCTTCAACAAAATCTTTATCCATACATAAACTACTGTTAAATTTCCAATATGATTTCCCCAAAACAAACTTATCAACCAAATCATTAAATTCTAGCCCAACGCCAGAATGATCTGGCGTAATAGATTTTTCAACACTACAAGGTATAAACCAATAATCTAAACGGCTTTGCACAACCGGCCAATTTTGTCGAAAAGTAAACTGCTTTACATTCGGAATTTTTTTCTCCATATATCTTCTAAATCGTATTTATTTAAAAATTCCTTAATCAAATCAATAACCCGAGATTTCACAGGTGTTTTTGACCCCACATAATCTAATTTTCCATCCAATATACTATTGAAATCCCCTCCTAATAAAACTAAATAGTTCCGATCACACTGATCATCACTGAAAATAAGCATTAACCAATAGCATTTTAACCCTTTGTATTTCACCTTTAAAAATAATGTATCTCCCCTCTTCATCTACTTCAATTTTGTTTTCTTCAAAATCTAAATGATTAGAAAATAAAATAAGAACCCCTCTACTATGGTTTGACCCAAGACTAAAAAACATTGGCCCTCCCCAATCTTGTTTCCACCGCTCTTCTATCTCTACTGTACTATATGTTTCTTGTAAGAAAATTATACTATTCTTTTTAGTTTTGCACCATTCAAAAATATTCACTCTTTTTAACCTATCTCTTATTCCTCTAACATTTATTGTCATGAAAGATAATTTCACTGCCATGTTATTTTGTGTGTAATTGTATCCAAAACCTTACATCCATAAACTCCAGCAAATGTATAGAAAAAACTATCTGCAGCCAAACATACATGCATACTTATCGTCGAATTATATTTTAAAAGATGTAAGCAGACTCCACCCCGTACCACACAACCCACCACATTCATACACACAAGCATATTCACTACACACACAACACCCCCACACAAAACAACCCAAATCTGCTCTTCGGTATACACAATACGTATACATCCGAGAGCAAGAGCCTCCCCCTTTCCCTGTCAATTTAACTAGACCAATGACAGAACTCCTCATCTCAATTCTAAACATTTCTTCTTGCACAAGTCGATGAGAAATACGTTGTATTGTTATATAACCGTAATCTAATTTAAAAAAAATATTACAAATGGCTTTTATCCCTTAACAAATGCCTTGAATTGTAATACGGAACCTCGTCATAACTAAGTTAAATGATTTTCCTAAAATGCATTACAGTGAATAGGCCATTTTCGTAATGTAACTAAATTTAATGCATAAGTCTTTGTGGAGTGCCTCAATACAAATTATTTCATTCACCTGGTAAGAATAATAGTATTTCAATAGACATAATCCAAACTGCATACATTAATCGTTGCCAGGTCGGACAAACATTATGGCTTGACCTACCTAGCAACACTTGATATATGCAGTTTGCATTCTGACTATTGAATTACTATTATTCTTATCAGGTGAATGAAATAATTTGTATTGAGGCACTTCACAAAGACTTGTGCATTAAATTTGGTTACATTACGAAAATGGTCTATTGACCGGCCCGCGTACCTAATCACAATACGCACCTTCTAATTAAAAATAAAAACACGATCCCAATAAACCAAATTCCCCCAAACGACACCAGTTCGGCATCCCAATAAACTGTTCATGTTAACCGAACCCATCATGCTATCATTTACCAAGTTCTATAATTTGCATAATATGCCTCACCAATGAATAAATAGACCGGCTCACGCACCTGATCATTTTGTATGCACTCCCTAAAAAAAACTCCTAAAGGGCGTTCCCGACAACTCGAAAGAACACCAAACGTCAGCCCGACATAATGATAGGCAAGCATGCATACCGGATTCCAACACGTTCCTCCCTCTCAAAACATCACACCACCACCTGGCTTTAAAAAATAGTTTTGGCTGGGTGAGCAGATCGGACCATTATCCAGATACTCGAATTGTTTTCACTTTACAGAAAAAGTTTTAAATATGTATCAGTCATTAACTAAGATATGTGAATTTACACACACACACACACACGCACACACATGAATAAGGGAAACATTAACTATGAACTAAAATAATTTCAATAAAATACAAGTATATGAAAAAAATTCGATTAATTAAATTATGTAAGTCTACTTATTACCAATGCCTTTACATTGGAAATACAGACGTACCAGTATTGAAGTGTTGTTGCCGTTCAACTGGTTGGAAGTTTTACCAAATGGTTCTAATGGCTCAGCTAGACCAGTTGAATTCTAACTGGCCTGGATCAACTGGATCATTTAGCCCATTTCAATTTCCAGGGTTAAAAGTTGGCATTAACTGGTTCTTCAACTGGACCAGTTGCAACTAGCTTTTTCTTATGGGGTGTTTGCATCCCCCCAACCCCTCCAATCCCAAACTGCTTCCGGCGCGCCTGGACGTAATTATGGAAGATCCAAAACACGATGTTCAAAAACGGGATGAGAAAGTCATTATTTTGGTTCTTTTATTGTGTAACATTTGCGTAATTATTGGGTTGAACGCGGGTTATAGTAACATATTTCCTCTTCGACGTAAATTTCACGTGAATGAAGAACATGATTCATCTCAAGTCAGCCTCTTAATATTCACGTGAATTTCACGCAGATATTTTGACTAAAACTATCACTAACGCCTCACGTGTTTCTGTGACGCGATTCTAAAACTTCTTAAGAATGTGATAATTTCGTTTATGAAGATGTAATTTCATAACCAAACAAAAACGGGAGTATTAGGTTTACAAACCATGGTCTCAATTGCGTGATTTAGTGTACGTGATTTATAAGTGACCTAGTGCAAGAAACGTGTTAACACAATCACGTAAATGTCAAGTGTTTGAAGAACGTAAATCTGTTCAAGTCGATACCTTGATAATGACGTGATTTTCACGTGAATTTGTTTATTGGGGTACGCCATAGAGCGGGGCAGTGCGGGACCAAAATGCGGGCAAGTGTCAACGTAGTCCAGAATCTGCATGGTCCTTTATAATTTCCCTACACACTTGATTCAAGCCGTCGAATACGGAGCCCCGGAAGTGACATGGAGAAATTTTTTTTTTCTTGTTTTCCTGAGATAAATTCTCGTTTTCCTGAGATAATTTTTCGTTTTCCTGAGATAAATTCTCGTTTTCCTGAGATAATTTTTCGTTTTCCTGAGATAAATTCTCGTTTTCCTGAGATAATATTTCGTTTTCCTGAGATAATTCCCGTTTTCCTGAGATAAATTCTCGTTTTCCTGAGATAATTTTTCGTTTTCCTGAGATAAATTCTCGTTTTCCTGAGATAATATTTCGTTTTCCTGAGATAATTCCCGTTTTCCTGAGATAAATTCTTGTTTTCCTGAGATAATATTTCGTTTTCCTGACATAAATTCTCGTTTTCCTGAGATAAATTCTCGTTTTCCTGAGATAATTTTTCGTTTTCCTGAGATAATTCCCGTTTTCCTGAGATAAATTCTCGTTTTCCTGAGATAAATTCTCGTTTTCCTGAGATAATTTTTCGTTTTCCTGAGATAAATTCTCGTTTTCCTGAGATAATATTTCGTTTTCCTGAGATAATTACTGTTTTCCTGAGATAAATTCTCGTTTTCCTGAGATAAATTCTCGTTTTCCTGAGATAATTTTTCGTTTTCCTGAGATAATTCCCGTTTTCCTGAGATAAATTCTCGTTTTCCTGAGATAAATTCTCGTTTTCCTGAGATAATTTTTCGTTTTCCTGAGATAAATTCTCGTTTTCCTGAGATAATATTTCGTTTTCCTGAGATAATTCCCGTTTTCCTGAGATAAATTCTCGTTTTCCTGAGATAATTTTTCGTTTTCCTGAGATAAATTCTCGTTTTCCTGAGATAATATTTCGTTTTCCTGAGATAATTCCCGTTTTCCTGAGATAAATTCTCGTTTTCCTGAGATAATTTTTCGTTTTCCTGAGATAAATTCTCGTTTTCCTGAGAAAATATTTCGTTTTCCTGAGATAATTCCCGTTTTCCTGAGATAAATTCTCGTTTTCCTGAGATAATTTTTCGTTTTCCTGAGATAAATTCTCGTTTTCCTGAGATAATATTTCGTTTTCCTGAGATAATTCCCGTTTTCCTGAGATAAATTCTCGTTTTCCTGAGATAATATTTCGTTTTTCTGACATAAATTCTCGTTTTCCTGAGATAATATTTCGTTTTCCTGAGATAAATTCTCGTTTTCCTGAGATAATATTTCGTTTTCCTGAGATAAATTCTCGTTTTCCTGAGATAAATTCTCGTTTTCCTGAGATAATTTTTCGTTTTCCCGGTGAGATAATTCCCGACCAATACATGTTGCATAACTTTCGAAACCCTAGACATCGTTTGTTATATGATCACAGATTTCCCGATTTTCTTGATCGATTTTAATTTGTTTAAAACTTGAACATTTCATAGCTTTCTTATTTCATATCCGATTTTCCTCAAACTTTTATTAATCACTTTGTCTTATTTGTCTCCTTTTATTAAAATATAGATATTCTTAGGGTGGCCTTCCCCTTTAAGGCCCTTTTGGAATTGATAATTATCTTCATAAATATATCGAATTTCGACAATTGAATGTTGAGACCTACAAGGTGATGTGAATAACTGAATACCAGGCGCGGATCCAGGGGGGGGGACCGAGCGGGCCTTGGCCCCCCCCCCCCCGCAAAAAAAAAAAAAAAAAGAGAGAGAAGAAAGGAAAAGAAGGGAAAGAGATACATGTAGAAGAGAGAAAGGGAAAGAAAGAAGAGGAAGAAGAAAAGAAAAGGGGGAAGAAGGAGATTGGGGAAGGCGAAAGGGCCTTGCCTCCCAGGCTGTTGATCCCCCCCCCCCAATCAAAAAAATAAGAGAGAAGGAAGGAAAGGGAGAGAAAAAAGGAAAAGAGGAGATACTGGCGTACTGATAGGGGGGGGGGGGGCTTGGGGGAAATCAAATTCAAACGTGGTTTATTTCTAATTCCACAACGGTGGATTACAAATTGCTGAAATGACATAATTTCCGAGATTTTTCCTCACTTTTTAGTTGATTCCTACTTGTCAGGGCCCGAGGTACGGCGGGGATCGGGAGGCCCGAGCCCCCCCCCTACTTTTTTGAAAAAGTATATTAAAGAGAAATAAAATAGAATGAGAGCAAGAAAGAAAGAATAGTTAACTGCCAGTGTTGAAAAATAATGAGGCATCAAAATATGCTCATCTGACCGTGATTAATGCCTAAAACCCCTAAGCTTCCAGGGGCTCTGCCCCCTGGATTCCACCTAGGGCCCTACGGCGGGCCCTTAGATGCTCATCTGACGGTAATTTAATGCCTAAAACCCCTGATATTTTGGGGCTCCGCCCCCTGGACCCCACGCCAAATAGTGACGTGCCAGTCTCACAAAATAATAAGGTATACAAAAAATGTTCATCTGACCTTAATTAAACGCCTAAAACCCCTGAGCTTCCGGGGCCGGCTCCGCCGCCTCGACCCCCCCCCCAGGGGCCCTAAGACGGCCCCTGATTCAGACAAGGATTAAGAGTATAGAGAACGATACAACGCATCGTCTTCTTTCTCTAATAATATAATGAAACGTCAAAGCTTCGCGCAGGAGGGGAGGGGGGGGGACTGAATTCAGACAAGGATTAAGAATCGAAAACGGTACAACGAATCGTCTTCTTTCTCTCATAATCTTATGAAACGTCAAAGCTTCCGCGCTTCGCGCGGGAGGGGGGAACCTGAATTCAGACGAGGATTCAGAGGCGAGAACGGTAATACGAATCTTTCATGATTTAATGAAAGGTAAAAGCTTCCGCGCTTCGCGCGGGATGGAGGGGGAACTAAATTCCGATGAGGATTATTTTCGAGAACGGTACAACGAATCGTCTATTTTCTCTAATGATTTAATGAAACGTAAAAGCGTCCGCGCTTCGCGCGGGAGGAGGGGGTTGGGGGAGAATCTAAATTCAGACGAGGATTATTTTCGAAAACGGTACAACGAATCGTCTTCTTTCTCTAATGATTTAAGGAAATTTAAAAGCTTCCGCGCTTCGCACGGGAGGGGGGAACCTAAATTCAGACGAGGATTAAGAGTCGAGAACTCGACAACGAATCGTCTCCTTTCTCTAATAATTTAATAAATCGTAAAAGCTTCCGCGCTTCGCACGGGAGGGGGAAAACTAAATTCAGACGAGAATTATTTTCGAAAACGGTACAACAAATCGTCTTTTTTCTCTAATAATTTAATGAAACGTCAAAGCTTCCGCGTTTCGCGGAGGAGGGAGGGGGAAAATCGCCCCTCCCTGCACCGACCCCCCCCCCCCGCATTACGTCACTGTTGGTCACCATTACGTACCAATATTTGGCTCGCAAAATTTCAAATTTGGGCCCCCCCCCTAAGAAATCCTGGATCCGCGCCTGCTGAATACCCCCCTAAAACTGGATTTAGGCCCTAGGCTGACGGCCGTCGGCCTCGTGGGCTGTCCCCTATTGTAATCGGGCAGTCTGTTAATAAAGTGTTCTTGAATCAAGATAGATTTATCATCCAAATTGGTATTGTACCTAAATTTGTACGAGTGTCTTTTATTTGTCAATTGCGCTCTTCGCTCGCTCGCAATTTATAGTAAATATATATGACATCGTACTCAGGGGGGGGGGGGGGCATTCAGATGCCAAAACGTTATAAAATTAGAAGAAAATTGTATTTTTTCAATTCATTTTAACTGTTCATTTTACAACGGAAATTATCTCAGGAAAACGAAATATTATCTCAGGAAAACGAGAATTTATCTCAGGAAAACGAAATATTATCTCAGGAAAACGAGAATTTATCTCAGGAAAACGAAATATTATCTCAGGAAAACGAGAATTTATCTCAGGAAAACGAAATATTATCTCAGGAAAACGAGAATTTATCTCAGGAAAACGAGAATTTATCTCAGGAAAACGAAAAATTATCTCAGGAAAACGAGAATTTATCTCAGGAAAACGGGAATTATCTCAGGAAAACGAAATATTATCTCAGGAAAACGAGAATTTATCTCAGGAAAACGAAATATTATCTCAGGAAAACGAGAATTTATCTCAGGAAAACGAAATATTATCTCAGGAAAACGAGAATTTATCTCAGGAAAACGGGAATTATCTCAGGAAAACGAAATATTATCTCAGGAAAACGAGAATTTATCTCAGGAAAACGAAAAATTATCTCAGGAAAACGAGAATTTATCTCAGGAAAACGAAATATTATCTCAGGAAAACGAGAATTTATCTCAGGAAAACGAAATATTATCTCAGGAAAACGAGAATTTATCTCAGGAAAACGAGAATTTATCTCAGGAAAACGAAAAATTATCTCAGGAAAACGAGAATTTATCTCAGGAAAACGGGAATTATCTCAGGAAAACGAAATATTATCTCAGGAAAACGAGAATTTATCTCAGGAAAACGAAATATTATCTCAGGAAAACGAGAATTTATCTCAGGAAAACGAAATATTATCTCAGGAAAACGAGAATTTATCTCAGGAAAACGGGAATTATCTCAGGAAAACGAAATATTATCTCAGGAAAACGAGAATTTATCTCAGGAAAACGAAAAATTATCTCAGGAAAACGAGAATTTATCTCAGGAAAACGAAATATTATCTCAGGAAAACGAGAATTTATCTCAGGAAAACGAAATATTATCTCAGGAAAACGAGAATTTATCTCAGGAAAACGGGAATTATCTCAGGAAAACGAAATATTATCTCAGGAAAACGAGAATTTATCTCAGGAAAACGAAAAATTATCTCAGGAAAACGAGAATTTATCTCAGGAAAACGGGAATTATCTCAGGAAAACGAAATATTATCTCAGGAAAACGAGAATTTATCTCAGGAAAACGAAAAATTATCTCAGGAAAACGAGAATTTATCTCAGGAAAACGGGAATTATCTCAGGAAAACAAAATATTATCTCAGGAAAACGAGAATTTATCTCAGGAAAACGAAAAATTATCTCAGGAAAACAAGAATTTATCTCAGGAAAACGAAAAATTATCTCAGGAAAACGAGAATTTATCTCAGGAAAACGGGAATTATCTCAGGAAAACGAAATATTATCTCAGGAAAACGAGATTTTATCTCAGGAAAACGAAAAATTATCTCAGGAAAACGAGAATTTATCTCAGGAAAACGAAAAATTATCTCAGGAAAACGAGAATTTATCTCAGGAAAACGGGAATTATCTCAGGAAAACGAAATATTATCTCAGGAAAACGAGAATTTATCTCAGGAAAACGAAAAATTATCTCAGGAAAACGAGAATTTATCTCAGGAAAACGAAAAATTATCTCAGGAAAACGAGAATTTATCTCAGGAAAACGAGAAAAAAAAAATTCTCCATGTCACTTCCGGGGCTCCGTAGTCGAAGGTGGCGTTATCAACAAACTCATAATTATGCTCACAAGCCCAGCTTAATGATCACGCCATCATCGGCTGGTAGCAAGTAAGTAGGGAGAGGTAGTGTTGGTGTGGTGGAGATCAAAATTAAATAGGCCAGAATCTGGACTAGTGTCAACGAGGCAATACTGTAGGCATTACTTTGGCGCAAGTCGATTTTTGTACTCTCACAAACAATGCCTCCTGTTCATCCAAGCGTGAACACATACCACACACAAATGATACCAAATGATTTGGGATAAAACACTTTTTCATAAGATGTATAATGATTTACTGTTCAAAGATGATTTTAAAAATGACTAGCAATTTTCTAGGTGTAAACTTTTTTTTGACTCACACGGTATGTACATTTGACCTTGTATCAAGAACAAGGATAACAGTAAAGATATAATTTGAAGATATATTATGAGGGTGCTGAAGCACTTAGAGTAGAGATTTGGAATTCATTATTGTTTAGTTCATTGTTTATTCAAGCCATAATTAAGTCTAGTTGAGACACTTGTAGCGCGAGTCTATATTTATGTAAAGCCATAATGCAGATGGGACTAAAATAGTGACTGGGGTTATTTTAATAGGTTATGAAGATCATGACACAATGTACATTATTTTATGAGTTTCTCAAAGAGACTGTGTTATTGCCATATTGATGATGCTATGATGTACTTATATTTAAGATTCTTTTTCTGTGATTTATCCACAGTTTTCACGGAATAAAACGGAATGAATTGGAATGGAATGAAGTGGTTACTCCAATTAAAGCTACAAATTCCCGTAGAAACCTATGTTCAGACGTGTTTATTTATTATCAACCTCGCTGTAGCCACATGTACCATTTTTCAATAACAACATTAATTTGTCTCTATATTTTCCCTTTCATTCTAAAACGATTATTTTGAGTAAAATGTCCAATAAAACAGGGTTTATTTTAAGAATAACATTGTCTGACAAATATCCAACATCTAATAACCATATACATTATATATAATTGGCCAAAATCATGGACCGTGAAGAAAGATCGGAGCAAATAGAAATGAGATCTAGATCAATAAATATATACCCTACAAATAGGCTTTTTTCTTCGATAATCGTAAATGATTATCATTTATCATTTGTACAGCGTATACAATCTTTTAAAGGGATCCGGTAACTTTGTTTCAGATTCTGAAACAAAATTCTGGATTTAGCTCATGCTGCAATGATAATTATAAACCTTTAGGTCAGTCAGGAGGCCGATGAGTTTTAAAATCCCATCGCCTCTCTAATTATCAAGATATTTATGATTGAAATTACAAATTTTGAAAACCGTTTGCCAAACGGTTTTCATAACACTACAGTCTATTGGGGAAAACGATTATGGTAAAACCGGTCACTCAAAGATTTTTACTTTTTTGAGGCACTCCTTGATCATTTTGAAGCGCAATTTTGTTAGGACTTCAATATTATACCATATCACAGACAGTGATAACACGTAGTGCCGTGTATCTCAGATTTAACATTGTTAAACGATCCCTTTAAAAGCTCTTGAGAAAAAATGATGACACATTATATTTGAACTTATTTTAATCAGTTACTATTATTTGAAATAACAAATTATTAGTAGGAAAATACTTTCTGATAAGTTGCAATTGATATCCCTTTTCTCTCTGTTTGGCTTTGAAATTAATCTTTATTTTCAAGATTTCTTGTCTTTATTATCAATTAAAATGTTCTACATTTAACAATAATATTCACAGACGTCATGTCTGAAACTACTCCGCTCAATTGGTTATCAAAGCAAAATGAATCATTGAAATATAACTTCCAAAATAAGAAAAATAAATGGAAATCCATAGAGTACCCAGGATTTTATAAAGATTACAGCATTATAAGCTTTTTTTTTCGAATTCCATTTTACTGTATCTTCATATCGCATTCTGTTTGAACATTTTAGAATGTTAACCTCGTGGAATTGTTCAGAAAAATGAATGAAAAGTGAATTGTACACATAGGACATGTAAGACAGGTCAGCAAAATCAAACACTTATCAAATAAAGATCATAGGATTGGCAGAATAAAACCACTTATCAAATAAAGATTATAGGATTGGCAGAATAAAACCACTTATCAAATAAAGATTATAGGATTGGCAGTATAAAACCACTTATCAAATAAAGATTATAGGATTGGCAGAATAAAACCACTTATCAAATAAAGATTATAGGATTGGCAGAATAAAACCACTTATCAAATAAAGATTATAGGATTGGCAGAATAAAACCACTTATCAAATAAAGATTATAGGATTGGCAGAATAAAACCACTTATCAAATAAAGATCATAGGATTATGTCCCATACTTACCGACTGTGAATGACGATCGAGTGCAGAAGAACAAAAGATAGAATTACAGATAAGTATGGACTTCATGTATAAATCATGTTCCTCATTTGGTAGAGAACGGGAGGGATGATTCGGTTATTAATTCAGTTATTATTTCTTGAGAGTTCGTGTCCTTTATATTAGTTAGTTTTTATGTTAACAATGGCTTAGCAAACACTTGTTCTTATTGTATTGCAAGAATGTCTGTTCGTACCGAAGGACGGCAACACTACTTCTTTTTAGGAGGCTATGAAAATCAGATACAATCCTAAAAGTTTCTTATGAAGATAAAAGTTGTAAATTTAAATCGTAAAACTGAAATGAGAAATGTTATATGATCAATATATGACACCATTTTCCTCTGTCTACATTTTCTTATCTCTTTATAGTGTATCTCCATACATTTAAAAACTAATGTTTTGTGTGAAATGTCCAAATAAAACAGAATTTACTTTAAGAATAACAGTCTCTGACAAATATAGTTGAAGTGTTTGTACTTTGCTTATTTTACTTAGTTTATTGTTGTGTGCTTATAATATTTGATATTTCTTTTTGTTTTGTTTTTCTTTCTTTAATGGGCGATCCAACTTCACAGGTTTTCGCAACCTTCATGGAAAGCCCCGCATATAACCTTTGTAAACATAGTTAAAATTTACCGTTACTTTGTATATTCTGATTTTTATATTGCGAAATAAAATTGAATTGAATTGAATTGAAATAACCAAAATTTAATAACTGTATCGATTATCAAAAACTAGCCAAAATCATGGGGCATGAAGAAAAATGAGAGGAAAAAGAAATGAGATCTTAATCAATAAAAATATATACTGCACAAATAGGTTTTTTCTTTGATAATCGTAAAAAATATCATATTAATTTGTACAGCGCATAACCGTGTTTTAAAAGGTCTTGAAAAAAAAAAGACACCTCATATAGGAACTGACATATCAAATAAATATATAAGGATCTAATTCCATACTTACCTTCTGTGAACGAAGATCAAGGGAAGAAGAAAAAAAATTACATAATATAATACAGACTACATATATAAATCATGTAGGTCTTTTGGTAGAGAACGGGAGGGAAGTTTCGATTAATCATTTCTTATTATACCAATTATAACACTGGGTTAGCAAACACTTGATGAGTATTTGCAATTTGTATGCTTCTTTTATTTCTCAATTTGGTATTAAAATCAATCTTCATTTTCAAGATTTCTTGTCTTTACTATCAATTAAAATGTTCTACATTTAACAATAATATTCACAGACGTCATATAAATGAAAAAAGGAATTGTTCTTTTTGGACATGTAAGACAGGTCAGCAGAATTAAAACACTTATCAAACAGATATTATAGGAGTATGTCCCATACTTACCAGTCACTGTGAAACAAAGATCAAGGGCAGAAGAAAAATAGAATCACAGATAAGTAAAGACTTTATGTATTAATCATGTTCCTCTTTTGGTAGAGAACGGTAGGGAAGTTTCCGTAAATTATTTCGTTATTATTTGTCGAGAGTTCGTGTCCTTTATTTTAGTTAGTTTTCGTTTTAACAATGGCTTAAACACACTTGTTCTTATTGTATTGCAAAAATGTCTGTTCGTACCGAAGGACGGCAACACTACTTCTTTTTAGGAAGCTATGAAAATCAGATACAATCTTAAAAGTTTCTTATGAAGATAAAAGTTGTAAATTTAAATCGTAAAACTGAAATGAGAAATGTTATATTATCAATATATGACACCATTTTCCTCTGTCTACATTTTCTTATCTCTTTATAGTGTATCTCCCTACATTGAAAAACTATTTTGTGTGTGTAAAATGTCCAAAGAAATACAAGATTTACTTTAAGAATAACATTCTCTGACAAATAACCAACATTTAATAGCCATATCGATTATTAAAAAATAGCCTACATCATGGCCCATGAAGAAAAATGAGAGGAAAAAGAAATAAGATCTTGATCAATATACTGTACAAATAGGCTTTTTCTTTGATAATCGTACTCATTAATCAAATTACATTTGTACAGCGCATAACAGTGTTTCAAAAGGTCTTGAAGAAAAAAATGACACCTCATATAGGAACTGACATATCAAATTAATATATTAAGATTAAGTTCCATACTTACGTTCTGTGAACGTAGATCAAGGGAATAAGAAAAAAGAATTACATAATATAATACAGACTACATATATAAATCATATAGCTCTTTTGGTAGAAAATAGGAGGGAAGTTTCGGTTAACCATATCGTTATTATACAAGTTATAACACTGGGTTAGCAAACACTTGTTTTTATTGTTTAGCCACAAACCCTTTCGTTTCGAAGCGCGGTACTGTAACACAATTTCTTTTAAGGAGGATATGGAAATCAGATACATATAAAAATCCTTATGAAGATAAAAGTTGTAAATTTAAATAATAATAATAATAATAATGATAATAATAATAATAATAATAATAATAATAATAATAATGGCCTAATAGTCCACTCCAAATTTTATTAAACCGAAATACTGACTTATGAGAAATGTTATATCAATATGTGATTCCATTTCCCATGTCTACATTTACTTATCTATTTTTCTTGTTTCCATACATTCTAAAACTATTATTTTGTGTAAAATGTTAAAAAAAATTAAGAATAACATTTCCTGAAAACTTAACAACATGTAATGCTACTATATTTTTAATTTACAATTAGGCTGCCTCATGTTTCACCTGAATAACAACGAACTGCCCCAGGCACTATCTTATTTGTTCAAGAAAAGAAATCAAGTCCACGAATATTCTACCCGACAGGCGTTTTCCTATCACCTTCCTAGAACGAGAACAAGCTTTGCTCAAAACACCTTAATATATACAGGTCCTAAGTTCTGGAATTATCTCGTTTCTGTGATTAAAAGGTCTGTAAGTGTACATGTATTCAGAAGAAAATTGAAAAGTTATTATTTGAATACATATTGTCATTCCTGACTATTCTTGTCTCCAAACTGTATACTTTTGTTCATTACAATGAGTAACTAACGGTATGACCATACCAACTATGTTTATAATATACTCATATCGAGAACAAACTATATTGTAATATTGTTTCAATAAGCTTTTCCTTGTCTTTTGTAGTTAATTGTGTGTATCGGTTCATGTATCCCTGTAATCCCCCTTTCCCTGTTTTAGCGTGTATTTGTATTTTATAAACTTTACTTTAGTTAATTATGTCATTTTTAGTTTAAGGAGCCTATCCACAACAAGCTCTGCTTTTCCATAGGCTCCGCCACTTTATCTCTTAAGTTAAACTTAATGGACAATATTCTGAATAGTGGGTACCGGCATTGTATGTACATGTATAAAATAATCATTTTCAATATGTTGTTACACTCTTTGTAAAATGAGATATTGTGGAAACCTATAAACTATCTATATCTATCTATCTATCTATCTATATGTAGTCTATGAATGTGGAACACGTGATCTTGATGACAAAATTTCACTTAAATTGCATAATGATATGAAAAAGGATGTCATTCATTATTAAAACACACTTACAACAGAAAACCCGGACTTTGTATCCTGTCATCAATATTCGTCTTCGAATACATTTTAGGGGTAAATCTCTGCAGGAGTGTATGTTTATAATATCCTCGTTCACATCATTATAGGAGAACAAGGAAAGGTATATAAAATTACTAAAATAATCAGTGGCAAGTATAGAGGAACCACAAATTCACCTATTGAAGACAAACAGGGGAGGCTTCTTACAACAGAAGCAGAACAGGAAGCTAGATGGGCCGAGCACTTTAACGAGGTATTGAATAGACCACCACCGACAGTAGAGGCTGACATACAAGAGGCAGAGGTGGACTTGGATGTCAGCAGCATACCACCAACTAATTTAGTTGGTGGTATGCTGCTGACATCCAAGTCCACCTCTGCCTCTTGTATGTCAGCCTCTTCTTCTTTAAAAGATGAAGTAATAGCTGCAATTAAATCACTAAAAAATGGTAAAGCCCCTGGCTCTGACAATCTCAACGCAGAACTTTTTAAGGCGGACCCAGAATTAGCAGCAAAAATTCTTTTGCCACTCTTCACAGCTATATGGGAAAGGAAGGCAGTTCCTGGCGATTGGTCAGAGGGAGTTATCATAAAATTACCAAAGAAGGGATCCCGAAAAACTGCAATAACTGGCGTGGCATCACTCTATTGTCAATACCAAGCAAAATATTGGCAAAGATAATTATTACACGTATCATAGATGCTGTTGACCAAAATCTCAGAAGGGAACAGGCAGGTTTTCGGAAGGGAAAAGGGTGCACTGACCAGATATTTGCACTTCGTAACATCATAGAGCAATGCACAGAATGGCAGAGGAAACTTTATATTAATTTTGTTGACTTTGAAAAAGCATTCGATAGCATCCACCGAGACAGCCTTTGGAAAATACTACGCAAATATGGGATACCAGAGCAGCTAGTTCTTGTAATTAAGAGCTTTTACACCAATTTCACATGCAGAGTTGGAAACAGTAACCATAAGTTCCAAGTGAAGACTGGAGTTAGGCAAGGGTGTGTCATGTCGGCACTGCTCTTCAATATCGCCATAGACTGGGTGATGAGACAGGCAACTGAAGACCAAAAAAGAGGCATAAGATGGACCCTCTTTTCTACACTTGAGGACCTCGACTTTGCAGATGATCTCGCTCTACTTTCACACACCCACCAGCATATGCAGGAAAAAACATCCAGACTCAGTGATTTTGCCCAGCAAATTGGCTTGAAGATCAGCCAAAAGAAAACAGAGGTGATGACCCTGAACATCTCGGATCCTTTACCAATTCAAGCAAACGGGGAAGACCTACCTATAACTGAGGAGTTTACTTACCTGGGCAGCACTGTCAGGCAAAATGGAGGCGCAGGTAAAGACATTAAGAACCGTCTGAATAAAGCCAGAAATGCACTCAGAATGCTCAATAATATATGGAGATCGCAGCAGTACAGCACCAAGACCAAGCTAAAATTGTACCAGAGCTGTGTCCTTTCCACTCTCCTGTACGGCTCTGAATGTTGGAGAATGACTAAAAACGACCTTAGCAAGCTATCAGTCTTCCACACAAAGAGTCTTAGAAGAATATGCCGCATTTTCTGGCCAAACACCATCTCAAATGAAGCACTGTATGCCCAATGCCATCAAGACAGCATGGAGAGCATCATCACGAGAAGAAGGTGGAGATGGATCGGGCATGTAATGAGAAAGGACAGAGATGACATCATACGAACAGCCTTCGTAACATCATAAGGCTGTTCACACGAACAGCCTTTCTTTTGCCTTCTGGACACCAGAAGGCAAAAGAAAGAGGGGACGTCCAAAAACCACTTGGCGAAGAACTGTGGAAGGAGAGATTAAAGACCTGAACCACACATGAGATACAATCCAAAGACTGGCCCAGGATCGGAAGGAGTGGAAGACTTTTGTTGCTGCCCTATGTGCCAGGAGGCATAATGGGCAGTAAGTAAGTACATCATTATAGAATTGAAGTGACATTTTGCGATCACATTTTTGGAATTTGAGGCCCCCAACGCTTTAGAGGGGCTTTAAATGTCTCATTATTGTTAAAAATCATTAATTGATAACACGTAATTATTAAGTATAATTTAAAGGACAATACTTATATTTAATTAGCTTGTTTCTGACTTCGACACCTGTATTTGCTTATGTAATTTGAACAGTATATGGTTAACTACCTTTACAGCGTTGATGAGAAGGATACCTTTGTAAAATAATTCGACGTTTGTGAAATGTTTGTTTGGGGTTTGAACAGATTTTCCCCCCAATCAATATGTTTCTCGGTTTTTTGTTGTTGAGAATATTCTCCAAAGTCGCTTTTGAAAAGATGTCAATTATTCAGCCCCTTCTCCATAATTACAATTATTTGAAACTAAAATCTGGGAATATATTAAATTACAGTTCTAACAGTTCTATTTCAACGCTCCTTGCTTTTGCCTTTTGTGCGAGTATGTTTTAATGAATTCTCTCATTTATATCTTTAAAAAATCCCAAAATACTAATTTATTCAAAATCTGTAATGACCATTCAGATTTTAATTCCTGTATTTCCTTATTCACCTCTTCAACAAAATCTTTATCCATACATAAACTACTGTTAAATTTCCAATATGATTTCCCCAAAACAAACTTATCAACCAAATCATTAAATTCTAGCCCAACGCCAGAATGATCTGGCGTAATAGATTTTTCAACACTACAAGGTATAAACCAATAATCTAAACGGCTTTGCACAACCGGCCAATTTTGTCGAAAAGTAAACTGCTTTACATTCGGAATTTTTTTCTCCATATATCTTCTAAATCGTATTTATTTAAAAATTCCTTAATCAAATCAATAACCCGAGATTTCACAGGTGTTTTTGACCCCACATAATTTTCCATCCAATATACTATTGAAATCACCTCCTAATAAAACTAAATAGTTCCGATCACATTGATCATCACTGAAAATAAGCATTAACCAATAGCATTTTAACCCTTTGTATTTCACCTTTAAAAATAATGTATCTCCCCTCTTCATCTACTTCAATTTTGTTTTCTTCAAAATCTAAATGATTAGAAAATAAAATAAGAACCCCTCTACTATGGTTTGACCCATGACTAAAAAACATTGGCCCTCCCCAATCTTGTTTCCACCGCTCTTCTATCTCTACTGTACTATATGTTCCTTGTAAGAAAATTATACTATTCTTTTTAGTTTTGCACCATTCAAAAATATTCACTCTTTTTAACCTATCTCTTATTCCTCTAACATTTAATGTCATGAAAGATAATTTCACTGCCATGTTATTTTGTGTGTAATTGTATCCAAAACCTTACATCCATAAACTCCAGCAAATGTATAGAAAAAACTATCTGCAGCCAAAAATACATGCATACTTATCGTCGAATTATATTTTAAAAGATGTAAGCAGACTCCACCCCGTACCACACAACCCACCACATTCATACACACAAGCATATTCACTACACATACAACATCCCCACACAAAACAACCCAAATCTGCTCTTCGGTATACACAATACGTATACATCCGAGAGCAAGAGCCTCCCCCTTTCCCTGTCAATTTAACTAGACCAATGACAGAACTCCTCATCTCAATTCTAAACATTTCTTCTTGCACAAGTCGATGAGAAATACGTTGTATTGTTATATAACCGTAATCTAATTTAAAAAAAAATATATTACAAAGAGCTTTTATCCCTTAACAAATGCCTTGAATTGTAATACGGAACCTCGTCATAACTAAGTTAAATGATTTTCCTAAAATGCATTACAGTGAATTGACCGGCCCGCGTACCTAATCATAATACGCACCTTCTAATTAAAAATAAAAACACGATCCCAATAAACCAAATTCCCCCAAACGACACCAGTTCGGCATCCCAATAAACTGTTCATGTTAACCGAACCCATCATGCTATCATTTACCAAGTTCTATAATTTGCATAATATGCCTCACCAATGAATAAATAGACCGGCTCACGCACCTGATCATTTTGTATGCACTCCCTAAAAAAAACTCCTAAAGGGCGTTCCCGACAACTCGAAAGAACACCAAACGTCAGCCCGACATAATGATAGGCAAGCATGCATACCGGATTCCAACACGTTCCTCCCTCTCAAAACATCACACCACCACCTGGCTTTAAAAAATAGTTTTGGCTGGGTGAGCAGATCGGACCATTATCCAGATACTCGAATTGTTTTCACTTTACAGAAAAAGTTTTAAATATGTATCAGTCATTAACTAAGATATGTGAATTTACACACACACACACACACGCACACACATGAATAAGGGAAACATTAACTATGAACTAAAATAATTTCATTTAAATACAAGTATATGAAAAAAATTCGATTAATTAAATTATGTAAGTCTACTTATTACCAATGCCTTTACATTGGAAATACAGACGTACCAGTATTGAAGTGTTGTTGCCGTTCAACTGGTTGGAAGTTTTACCAAATGGTTCTAATGGCTCAGCTAGACCAGTTGAATTCTAACTGGCCTGGATCAACTGGATCATTTAGCCCATTTCAATTTCCAGGGTTAAAAGTTGGCATTAACTGGTTCATCAACTGGACCAGTTGCAACTAGCTTTTTCTTATAGGGTGTTTGCATCCCCCCAACCCCTCCAATCCCAAACTGCTTCCGGCGCGCCTGGACGTAATTATGGAAGATCCAAAACACGATGTTCAAAAACGGGATGAGAAAGCCATTATTTTGGTTCTTTTATTGTGTAACATTTGCGTAATTATTGGGTTAAACGCGGGTTATAGTAACATATTTCCTCTTCGACGTAAATTTCACGTGAATGAAGAACATGATTCATCTCAAGTCAGCCTCTTAATATTCACGTGAATTTCACCCAGATATTTTGACTAAAACTATCACTAACGCCTCACGTGTTTCTGTGACGCGATTCTAAAACTTCTAAAGAATGTGATAATTTCGTTTATGAAGATGTAATTTCATAACCAAACAAAAACGGGAGTATTAGGTTTACAAACCATGGTCTCCAAGGTAGGGATAATCACGTTATTATATTGGTGATATTCCAGTGACAATTGCGTGATTTAGTGTACGTGATTTATAAGTGACCTAGTGCAAGAAACGTGTTAACACAATCACGTAAATGTCAAGTGTTTGAAGAATGTAAATCTGTTCAAGTCGATACCTTGATAATGACGTGATTTTCACGTGAATTTGTTTATTGGGGTACGCCATAGAGCTGGGCAGTGCGGGACCAAAATGCGGGCAAGTGTCAACGAGGCAATACTGTAGGCATTACTTTGGCGCAAGTCGATTTTTGTACTCTCACAAACAATGCCTCCTGTTCATCCAAGCGTGAACACATACCACACACAAATGATACCAAATGATTTGGGATAAAACACTTTTTCATAAGATGTATAATGATTTACTGTTCAAAGATGATTTTAAAAATGACTAGCAATTTTCTAGGTGTAAACTTTTTTTTGACTCACACGGTATGTACATTTGACCTTGTATCAAGAACAAGGATAACAGTAAAGATATAATTTGAAGATATATTATGAGGGTGCTGAAGCACTTAGAGTAGAGATTTGGAATTCATTATTGTTTAGTTCATTGTTTATTCAAGCCATAATTAAGTCTAGTTGAGACACTTGCAGTGCGAGTCTATATTTATGTAAAGCCATAATGCAGATGGGACTAAAATAGTGACTGGGGTTATTTTAATAGGTTATGAAGATCATGACACAATGTACATTATATACCTCACTTAAGTAATCCAGCCATCTGATTGGTCGAATTGCATTCATAAACTTCAACTGTTCCTGTAAAATTCCCGGTAACCATGCATAAAACATTTAATATTTTTAATAACCATGGTTATTAAAAAAATAGGTCAGCCTCCATGGTTACCCCATAGGTTTACATGTTAAAAAATGGTTTGAGCGATCGAGGATACCGTATGTGTGCGAAGGATTGGTCGGTAATTTCAATACAATTGAATCTCGATCGATCTTACCGACAATTTTATCTTGCATTGTTGACATGAAGACGAAAATAAACTTCCAAAAACAAAAAAACAACATCTGCCGATAGATCTTGATCTAAGTTCGTGCCAATATGCATTGCAAAAGTAAAAGAAGGGTGCTTTTGCGAAGCATTCATCACGCCGAAGCCGGTTTCAATCCATTTTAATGTATATGTTGTACAAAACTGCCGAGCATGTGAACAGTGCGCGATGGCCGAGTGGTGTAAGGCGTTGGTGTAATATTGATCACTCAATCTACGCAAGGGTTCGACTCTCACCTTCGACAAAAAAAAAAAGTATTTTTTATTTTTTATTTTTTAGTCTATTTTTTTTCGGCATATAAAAGTATTAATGACTGCTTTAATATTCGAGAAATAGTTGTTTTCATACGCTCTCGGGAAGGTTACAATTGGGCTATTCCCCTCGGCAAGCCTCGGGGAATAGCACAATTCTAACCTTCCCTTGAGCGTAATAAAACAACTATTTCTCTCAAAGCAGTCATTAATACTATATTATTTTATGAGTTTCTCAAAGAGACTGTGTTATTGCCATATTGATGATGATGCTATGATGTACTTATATTTAAGATTCTTTTTCTGTGATTTATCCACAGTTTTCACGGAATAAAACGGAATGAATTGGAATGGAATGAAGTGGTTACTCCAATTAAAGCTACAAATTCCCGTAGAAGCCTATGTTCAGACGTGTTTATTTATTATCAACCTCGCTGTAGCCACAGGTACCATTTTTCAATAACAACATTAATTTGTCTCTATATTTTCCCTTTCATTTTAAAACGATTATTTTGAGTAAAATGTCCAATAAAACAGGGTTTATTTTAAGAATAACATTGTCTGACAAATATCCAACATTTAATAACCATATACATTATATATAATTGGCCAAAATCATGGACCGTGAAGAAAGATCGGAGCAAATAGAAATGAGATCTAGATCAATAAATATATACCCTACAAATAGGCTTTTTTCTTCGATAATCGTAAATGATTATCATTTATCATTTGTACAGCGTATACAATCTTTTAAAGGGATCCGGTAACTTTGTTTCAGATTCTGAAACAAAATTCTGTATTTAGCTCATGCTGCAATGATAATTATAAACCTTTAGGTCAGTCAGGAGGCCGATGAGTTTTACAATCCCATCGCCTCTCTAATTATCAAGATATTTATGATTGAAATTACAAATTTTGAAAACCGGTTGCCAAACGGTTTTCATAACACTACAGTCTATTGGGGAAAACAATTATGGTAAAACCGGTCACTCAAAGATTTTTACTTTTTTGAGGCACTCCTTGATCATTTTGAAGCGCAATTTTGTTAGGACTTCAATATTATACCATATCACAGACAGTGATAACACGTAGTGCCGTGTATCTCAGATTTAACATTGTTAAACGATCCCTTTAAAAGCTCTTGAGAAAAAATAATGACACATTATATTTGAACTTATTTTAATCAGTTACTATTATTTGAAATAACAAATTATTAGTTGGAAAATACTTTCTGATAAGTTGCAATTGATATCCCTTTTCTCTCTGTTTGGCTTTGAAATTAATCTTTATTTTCAAGATTTCTTGTCTTTATTATCAATTAAAATGTTCTACATTTAACAATAATATTCACAGACGTCATGTCTGAAACTACTCCGCTCAATTGGTTATCAAAGCAAAATGAATCATTGAAATATAACTTCCAAAATGAGAAAAATAAATGGAAATCCATAGAGTACCCAGGATTTTATAAAGATTACAGCATTATAAGCTTTTTTTTTCGAATTCCATTTTACTGTATCTTCATATCGCATTCTGTTTGAAAATTTTAGAATGTTAACCTCGTGGAATTGTTCAGAAAAATGAATGAAAAGTGAATTGTTCTTTTTGGACATGTAAGACAGGTCAGCAAAATCAAACACTTATCAAATAAAGATTATAGGATTATGTCCGATACTTACGGACTGTGAATGACGATCGAGTGCAGAAGAACAAAAGATAGAATTACAGATAAGTATGGACTTCATGTATAAATCATGTTCCTCATTTGGTAGAGAACGGGAGGGATGATTCGGTTATTAATTCAGTTATTATTTCTTGAGAGTTCGTGTCCTTTATATTAGTTAGTTTTTATGTTAACAATGGCTTAGCAAACACTTGTTCTTATTGTATTGCAAGAATGTCTGTTCGTACCGAAGGACGGCAACACTACTTCTTTTTAGGAGGCTATGAAAATCAGATACAATCCTAAAAGTTTCTTATGAAGATAAAAGTTGTAAATTTAAATCGTAAAACTGAAATGAGAAATGTTATATGATCAATATATGACACCATTTTCCTCTGTCTACATTTTCTTATCTCTTTATAGTGTATCTCCATACATTTAAAAACTAATGTTTTGTGTGAAATGTCCAAATAAAACAGAATTTACTTTAAGAAGAACAGTCTCTGACAAATATAGTTGAAGTGTTTGTATTTTGCTTATATTACTTAGTTTATTGTTGTGTGCTTATAATATTTGATATTTCTTTTTGTTTTGTTTTTCATTCTTTAATGGGCGATCCAACTTCACAGGTTTTCGCAACCTTCATGGAAAGCCCCGCATATAACCTTTGTAAACATAGTTAAAATTTACCGTTACTTTGTATATTCTGATTTTTATATTGCGAAATAAAATTGAATTGAATTTAATTGAAATAACCAAAATTTAATAACTGTATCGATTATCAAAAACTAGCCAAAATCATGGGGCATGAAGAAAAATGAGAGGAAAAAGAAATGAGATCTTAATCAATAAAGATATATACTGTACAAATAGGTTTTTTCTTTGATAATCGTAAAAAATATCATATTAATTTGTACAGCGCATAACCGTGTTTAAAAAGGTCTTGAAAAAAAAATGACACCTCATATAGGAACTGACATATCAAATAAATATATAAGGATCAAATTGCATACTTACCATCTGTGAACGTAGATCAAGGGAATAAAAAAAAAATATATATAATATAATACAGACTACAAATATAAATCATGTTGCTTTTTTGGTAAAGAACGGGAGGGAAGTTTCGGTTAATCATTTCGTTATTATACAAATTATAACACTAGGTTAGCAAACACTTGTTTTTATTGTTTAGCCACAAACCCTTTCGTTCCGAAGCACTGTTACACTATTTCTTTAAAGGAGGACATGGAAATCAGATACATATAAAAATTCTTATGAACATAAAAGTTGTAAATTTAAATCGAAATACTGATGTATGAGAAATGTTATATCAATATATGATACCATTGTCCCTGTCAACATTTTCTTATCTCTTTTTAGTGTATCTCCATACATTTTAAAACTATTGTTTTGTGTAAAATGTCCAAATAAAAACAGGATTTACTTTAAGAATTACATTCTCTGATAAATAACCAACATTTAATAACCATATAGATTTTCAAAAAATGGCCCAAATCATGGGCCATGAAGAAAAATCAGAGGAAATAGAAATGAGATCTTGATCAATAAAGATGTATACTGTACAAATAGGCTTTTCCTTTGATAATCGTAAAAATTATCATATTACATTTGTACAGCGCAAAACAGTGTTTTAAAAGGTCTTGAAAAAAAATTAAACCTCATATAGGAACTGACATATTAAATAAACATATAAAGATTAAGTTTCATTCTTACCTTCTGTGAACGTAGATCAAGGGAATAAAAAAAAATATATATAATATAATACAGACTACAAATATAAATCATGTTGCTTTTTTGGTAAAGAACGGGAGGGAAGTTTCGGTTAATCATTTCGTTATTATACAAATTATAACACTAGGTTAGCAAACACTTGTTTTTATTGTTTAGCCACAAACCCTTTCGTTCCGAAGCACTGTTACACTATTTCTTTAAAGGAGGACATGGAAATCAGATACATATAAAAATTCTTATGAACATAAAAGTTGTAAATTTAAATCGAAATACTGATATATGAGAAATGTTATATCAATATATGATACCATTGTCCCTGTCAACATTTTCTTATCTCTTTTTAGTGTATCTCCATACATTTTAAAACTATTGTTTTGTGTAAAATGTCCAAATAAAAACAGGATTTACTTTAAGAATTACATTCTCTGATAAATAACCAACATTTAATAACCATATAGATTTTCAAAAAATGGCCCAAATCATGGGCCATGAAGAAAAATCAGAGGAAATAGAAATGAGATCTTGATCAATAAAGATGTATACTGTACAAATAGGCTTTTCCTTTGATAATCGTAAAAATTATCATATTACATTTGTACAGCGCAAAACAGTGTTTTAAAAGGTCTTGAAAAAAAATTAAACCTCATATAGGAACTGACATATTAAATAAACATATAAAGATTAAGTTTCATTCTTACCTTCTGTGAACGTAGATCAAGGGAATAAAAAAAAATATATATAATATAATACAGACTACAAATATAAATCATGTTGCTTTTTTGGTAAAGAACGGGAGGGAAGTTTCGGTTAATCATTTCGTTATTATACAAATTATAACACTAGGTTAGCAAACACTTGTTTTTATTGTTTAGCCACAAACCCTTTCGTTCCGAAGCACTGTTACACTATTTCTTTAAAGGAGGACATGGAAATCAGATACATATAAAAATTCTTATGAACATAAAAGTTGTAAATTTAAATCGAAATACTGATGTATGAGAAATGTTATATAAATATATGATACCATTGTCCCTGTCAACATTTTCTTATCTCTTTTTAGTGTATCTCCATACATTTTAAAACTATTGTTTTGTGTAAAATGTCCAAATAAAACAGGATTTACTTTAAGAATTACATTCTCTGATAAATAACCAACATTTAATAACCATATAGATTTTCAAAAAATGGCCCAAATCATGGGCCATGAAGAAAAATCAGAGGAAATAGAAATGAGATCTTGATCAATAAAGATGTATACTGTACAAATAGGCTTTTCCTTTGATAATCGTAAAAATTATCATATTACATTTGTACAGCGCAAAACAATGTTTTAAAAGGTCTTGAAAAAAAATTAAACCTCATATAGGAACTGACATATTAAATAAACATATAAAGATTAAGTTTCATTCTTACCTTCTGTGAACGTAGATCAAGGGAATAAAAAAAAAAAATAATATAATACAGACTACAAATATAAAACTTGTTGCTTTTTTGGTAAAGAATGGGAGGGAAGTTTCGGTTAATCATTTCGTTATTATACAAATTATAACACTTGGTTAGCAAACACTTGTTTTTATTGTTTAGCCAAAAACCCTTACGTTCCGAAGCACTGTTACACTATTTCTTTAAAGGAGGACATGGAAATCAGGTACATATAAAAATTCTCATGAACATAAAAGTTGTAAATTTAAATCGAAATACTGATGTATGAGAAATGTTATATCAATATATGATACCATTGTCCCTGTCAACATTTTCTTATCTCTTTTTAGTTTCATACATTCTAAAACTATTATTTTGTGTAACATGTTTTTAAAAAATAAGAATAATATTTCCTGAAAAATTAACAACATGTAATGCTACTTTTACACTATGTTCTTGGTAGCCACGGCAGCCCCATCTCCTCGAAACGTAGAGCGTCGTGGGATTTTGTCGATTTTTCTCAGTGTCTATCACGGTTTCCGTGACGGGTCGTGGGAGGGTAAGGAGTTCCAAGGCACACTGCGGACTACCAAGGATGCTAGTACGTTTAGTGTCGGCCGTTCACGTTCTGATCAAGGACTGACACGTTTTTCACGTTCTGTCAAGGCTTTCTACCGATGAAACATGGATGCCGGGCAGCTTTGAAGCATTTCTTGTCTTTACTATCAATTAAGATGTTCTATAATTAACAATTAAATTTACAAACCCCATATTAATTTAAAAGGAATTGTTCATATTGGACATGTAAGAAAGGTCAGCAGAATTAAAACACTTATCAAAAAGATATTATAGGATTATGTCTCATACTTACCACGGCCTGTGAAACAAAGATCAAGGGCAGAAGAAAGAAATAGAATTACAGATAAGTAAAGACTATATGTATAAATCATGTTCCTCATTTGGTAGAGAACGGGGGTGGGGGTGGGGGGGGGGAGTTTCGGTTAATCATTTCGTTATTATTTCTCGAGAGTTCGTGTCCTTTATTTAAGTTAGTTTTCGTTTTAAAAATGGCTTAACATACACTTGTTCTTAATTTATTGCAAAAATGTCTGTTCGTACCGAAAAACGGCAACACTGCTTTTTTTAAGGAGGCTATGAAAATCAGATACAATCATTTAAAAATCCTTATGAATACAAAATTTGTAAATTCAAATCCTAAAACCGATGTGAGAAATTAGATATCAATAAATGGTACCATTACATTCATTTATCTTTGTATCGTTTCCATACATTATACAAATGATTATCTTTTGTAAAATGTACAAATAAAAACAGGATTTACTTTAAGAATAACATTCTCTGACAAATAACGGACATTTAATAACCATATAAACGATGAATAATCGGCCAAAATCAGGGGCCATAAAAAAAGATCGGAGGAAGTAATAATGAGATCTAGATCAATATAGATATACCGTACAAATAGGCTTTTTCTTTGATATTCATAAATAACCATCATATTAAATTTGTACGGTGTATTCCATAACATTTTAAAAGCTCTATAAAAAAAAATGACAACTCATATTTGAAGTTATTTTAATCATTTACTATTACTTGGAATTTCAACATTGGAAATAAGAATTTATACTTCGGAAAGATCATTTCTTTTTTAGGTGCTTCTTTTCTTTCTGTGTTTGAAGTTAAAATTAATCTAAATTTTTAAGATGTCTTAGTTTTTTTAAAATATTATTAACATGTTCAACATTTAGAAATAATATTCACAGACCACATAGTATGAACGCAATACACTCTACTGTTATTAAAGTAAAGTGAATGAACGCATTACATATACAAATCCTGAAATGAAAATAAATATTTAAAAAAAGTACAAAGTGTAACCAGGATTTTATGAAGATAAGAGCATTATAAGCCATGAGTGCGTGAAAAGGTTCAGAATAATGAATGAAAATGAATTGATAATAAAGGACATGTAAGAAAGGTCATCAGCAAGTAACCACTTATCAAATTTATATTATAGTATTAAGTTCTATACTTACGTTCTGTGAAGGAAGATCAAGGGCCGAAGACAAAAGATAGAATTACAGATAAGTTTAGATTACATATATTATTCATGTTCCTCTCTGGGTGGAGAACGGAATGCAATTTGCTGTTAATCTTCAAGTTGTTGGTATTATTTCTGGCGAGTTCATGTCCTTTATATTTAGTTAGTTTTCATTTTAACAATGGTTAGCAAACACTTGTTTTTATTGTATTGCATGGACAAGCGCGTACTCAGGGAGTGGGGGGGGGGGGGGGTTGGGGGGTTAAACTCCCCCTTAGGTATTTTTATGTGTGTTAACCACTCTAAAACCCCCCTAACCCCCCTTTTGATTTTTTTTTTTAATTATTAAAAAAAAAAAAAAAATATTCGCATGGCTGACCTGAAAAAGGTAACCTTACCCCCCCCCCCCCCAACGGAGCAAAATGTCAAATTTTCAAATTTCGAGACAAAAAAAAAAAGTGTCCTCTTAAAAAATGGCCAAAATCATGGGCCATGAGGAAAATTAAGAGGAAATAGAAATGAGATCTTGATCAATAAAGATGTGTACTGTACAAATAACCTTTTTCTTTGATAATCGTAAACATTATCATATTACATTTGTACAGCTCATGACAGTGTTTTAAAAGTTCTTGGAAAAAAAAATGACACCTCATATAGGAACTGACGTATCAAAGAAATATATAAGGATTAAGTTCCATACTTACGTTCTGTGAACGAAGATCAAGGGAATAAGAAAAAAGAATTACATAATACAGATTTCATGTTGCTCTTTTGGTAGAGAACGAGAGGGAAGTTTCGGTTAATCATTTCGTTATTATACAAATTATAACACCAGGCTAGCAAACACTTGTTTTTATTGTTTGGCCACAAACCCTTCCGTTCCGAGGCACTGTAACACTATTTCTTTTAAGGAGGATATGGAAATCAGATAGAAATAAAAATCCTCATGAAGATAAATGTTGTAACTTTAAATCGAAATACTGATATATGAGCAATGTTATATCAATATGATACCATTGTCCCCTGTCTACATTTTCTTATCTCTTTATAGTGTATCTACATACAAATGTTCAAATAAAAACAGGATTTACTTTAAGAATAACATTCTCTGACAAATAACCAACATTTAATATCCATATAAACGATGAATAATCAACCAAAATCAATGGGCCATGAAGAAAAATCAGCGTAAATAGAAATGAGATCTTGATCAATAAAGATGTATACTGTACAAATAGGCTTTTTCTGTGATAATCGTAAAAATTATCATATTACATTTGTACAGCGCAAACAAGTGTTTTAAATGGTCATGAGAAAAAATTGACACCTCATATAGGAACTGACGTATCAAATAAATGTATGAGGAATAAGTTTCATACTTACGTTCTGTGAACGTACATCAAGGGAATAATAAATAAAAAATGACATATTGAAATACAGACTACATTTATAAATCATCTTGCTGTTTTGGTTTAGCGGGAGAGACGATTCGGTAATATTCATTTCGTTATTATTTTTTGAAAGTTAGTTAGTTTTCATGTTAACAATGGCTTAGCAAACACTTATTCTTATTGTAATGCAAGAATGTTTTTTCGTACCAAAGCACTGCAACGTTATTTATTTAATTGAGACTATACAAATCAGATCGAATAAAAATTATTGTGAAGATAATAATTGTTAATTGTAATAACCATATACATTATATATAATTGGCCAAAATCATGGGCCGTGAAGAAAGATCGGGGCAACTGGAAATGAGATCTCAATCAATAAATATATACCGTACAAATAGGCTTTTTCTTCGATAATCGTAAATGATTATCATTTATCATTTGTACAGCGTATACGTTCTTTTAAAAGCTCTTGAGGAAAATGATGACACATTATATTTGAACTTATTTTAATCAATTACTATTATTTGAAATTACAACATTTGAAATAACAAATCATACATAGGAAAATACTTTCTGATAAGTTGCAATTGATATCCTTTTTCTCTCTCAGTTTGGTGTTGAAATTAATCTTTAATTTCAAGTTTTCTTGTCTTTACTATCAATTAAAATGTTCTACATTTAACAATAACATTCACAGACGTCATGTCTGAAAGTACTCTGCTCAATTTTTTATCAAAGCAAAATGAATCAATGAAATATAACTTACAAAATGAGAAAAATAAATGGAAATGCAAAGAGTGCCCAGGGTTTTATCAAGATTAAATCATTATATAATTCAAATTTACTGTATCTTGATTCAATATTTGTAAGAATGTTAACCTCGTGGAAATGTTCAGAAAAATGAATGAAAAGTGAATTGTACATATTGGACATGTAAGACAGGTCAGCAAAATCAAACACTTATCAAATAAAGATTATAGGATTGGCAGAATAAAACCACTTTGTATATTCTGATTTTTTTTATTGCGAAATAAAATTGAATTGAATTTAATTGAAATAACCAAAATTTAATAACTGTATCGATTATCAAAAACTAGCCAAAATCATGGGGCATGAAGAAAAATGAGAGGAAAAAGAAATGAGATCTTAATCAATAAAGATATATACTGTACAAATAGGTTTTTTCTTTGATAATCGTAAAAAATATCATATTAATTTGTACAGCGCATAACCGTGTTTTAAAAGGTCTTGAAAAAAAAAATGACACCTCATATAGGAACTGACATATCAAATAAATATATAAGGATCAAATTCCATACTTACTTTCTGTGAACGAAGATCAAGGGAAGAAGAAAAAAAAATTACATAATATAATACAGACTACATATATAAATCATGTAGGTCTTTTGGTAGAGAACGGGAGGGAAGTTTCGATTAATCATTTCTCATTATACCAATTATTACACTGGGTTAGCAAACACTTGATGAGTATTTGCAACTTGTATGCTTCTTTTATTTCTCAATTTGGTATTAAAATTAATTTTCATTTTCAAGATTTCTTGTCTTTACTTTCAATTAAAATGTTCTACATTTAACAATAATATTCACAGACCCCATATAATTGAAAAAGGAATTGTTCTTTTTGGACATGTAAGACAGGTCAGCAGAATTAAAACACTTATCAAATAAACATTATAGGAGTATGTCCCATACTTACCACGCACTGTGAAACAAAGATGAAGGGCAGAACAAAAATAGAATAACAGATAAGTAAAGACTTTATGTATTAATCATGTTCCTCTTTTGGAAGAGAACGGGAGGGAAGTTTCCGTAAATTATTTCGTTATTATTTGTCGAGAGTTCGTGTCCTTTATTTTAGTTAGTTTTCGTTTTACCAATGGCTTAAAACACACTTGTTCTTATTGTATTGCAAAAATGTCTGTTCGTACCGATGGACGGCAACACTACTTCTTTTTAGGAGGCTATGAAAATCAGATACAATCTTAAAAGTTTCTTATGAAGATAAAAGTTGTAAATTTAAATCGTAAAACTGAATTGAGAAATGTTATATGATCAATATATGACACCATTTTCCTCTGTCCACATTTTCTTATCTCTTTATAGTGTATCTCCCTACATTGAAAAACTATTTTTTGTGTGTAAAATGTCCAAATAAATACAAGATTTACTTTAAGAATAACATTCTCTGACAAATAACCAACATTTAATAGCCATATCGATTATTAAAAAAAAAAAAAATACATCATGGCCCATGAAAAAAAATGAGAGGAGAAAGAAACAAGATCTTGATCAATATATTGTACAAATAGGCCTTTTCTTTGATAATCGTACTCATTAATCAAATTACATTTGTACAGCGCATAACAGTGTTTCAAAAGGTCTTGAAGAAAAAAATGACACCTCATATAGGAACTGACATATCAAATTAATATATTAAGATTAAGTTCCATACTTACTTTCTGTGAACGTAGATCAAGGGAAGAAGAAAAAAGAATTACATAATATCATACAGACTACATATATAAATCTTGTTGCTCTTTTGGTAGAGAACGGGAGGGAAGTTTCGGTTAATCATTTCGTTATTATACAAATTATAACACTAGGTTAGCAAACATTTGTTTTTATTGTTTAGCCAAAAACCCTTTCGTTCCGAAGCACTGTTACACTATTTCTTTAAAGGAGGACATGGAAATCAGATACTTATAAAAATTCTTATGAACATAAAAGTTGTAAATTTAAATCGAAATACTGATATATGAGAAATGTTATATCAATATATGATACCATTGTCCCTGTCAACATTTTCTTATCTCTTTATAGTGTATCTCCATACATTTTAACACTGATGTTTTGTGTAAATCGCCAAATAAAATCAGGGTTTACTTTACGAATAACATTATCTGACAAATAACCAACATTTAATAACCATATAAACGAAGAAAAATCAACCAAAATCACGGGCCATGAAGAAAAATCAGCGGAAATAGAAATGAGATCTTGATCAATAAAGATGTAAACTGTACAAATAGGCTTTTTCTGTGATAATCGTACAAATTATCATATCTGACAAATAACCAACAAATAACCAACAAATAACCAACATTTAATAACCATATAAACGATGGATAATCAACCAAAATCACGGGCCATGAAGAAAAATCAGCGGAAATAGAAATGAGATCTTGATCAATAAAGATGTATACTGTACAAATAGGCTTTTTCTGTGATAATCTTAAAAATTATCACATTACATTTGTACAGCGCATACAAGGGTTTTAAATGGTCTTGAGAAAAAAAATGACACCTCATATAGGAACTGACGTATCAAATAAATGTATGAGGAATAAGTTTCATACTTACGTTCTGTGAACGTACATCAAGGGAATAATAAATACAGAAATGACATATTGAAATACAGACTACATATATAAATCATCTTGCTGTTTTGGTTTAACGGAATAGACGATTCGGTAATATTCATTTCGTTATTGTTTTTGGAGAGTTTGATTCTTTTATCTTAGTTAGTTTTCATGTTAACAATGGCTTAGCAAACACTTATTCTTATTGTATTGCAAGAATGTTTTTTTCGTACCAAAGCACTGCAACGTTATTTATTTAATTGAGACTATACAAATCAGATCGAATAAAAATTATTGTGAAGATAATAATTGTTAATTGTAATAACCATATACATTATATATAATTGGCCAAAATCATGGGCCGTGAAGAAAGATCGGAGCAACTGGAAATGAGATCTCGATCAATAAATATATACCGTACAAATAGGCTTTTTCTTCGATAATCGTAAATGATTATCATTTATCATTTGTACAGCGTATACGTTCTTTTAAAAGCTCTTGAGAAAAAATGATGACACATTATATTTGAACTTATTTTAATCAATTACTATTATTTGAAATTACAACATTTGAAATAACAAATCATACATAGGAAAATACTTTCTGATAAGTTGCAATTGATATTCCTTTTTTCTCTCTCAGTTTGGTGTTGAAATTGATCTTTACTATCAATTAAAATGTTCTACATTTAACAATAATATTCACAGACGTCATGTCTGAAAGTACTCCGCCCAATTTTTTATAAAAGCAAAATGAATCAATGAAATATAACATACAAAATGAGAAAAATAAATGGAAATGCATAGAGTACCCAGGGTTTTATCAAGATTAAAGCAATATAAGCTTGTTTCGAATTCCATTTTACTGTATCTTTATATTGCATTCTGTTTGAATATTTGTAAAAATGTTAACCTCGTGGAATTGTTCAGAACAATGAATGAAAAGTGAATTGTACATTCTGGACATATAAGACAGGTCAGCAAAATTCAAACACTTATCAAATAAAGATTATAGGATTATGTTCATACTTACTGACTGTGAATGAAGATCAAGGGCAGAAGAAAAAAAAGATAGAATTACAGATAAGTATAGACTACATGTATAAATCATGTTCCTCTTTTGGAAGAGAATGGGAGGGAAGATTCGGTTATTAATTTCGTTGTTCTTTCTTGTGAGTTCGTGTCCTTTATCTTAGTTAGTTTTGATGTTGACAATGGAATAGCAAACACTTGTTTTTATTGTATTGTAACAATGTCTCTTCGTTTCGAAGCACTGCAACACTATTCCTTTCAGGAGGCTTTGATAATGAGATACATATAACAATCCTTGTGAAAAATGAATGGAAATGCATATAATACCCAGGGTTTTAACAAAATTAGAGCATTATAAGCTTTTTTCGAATTCAATTTTACTGTATCTTAATATTGCATTCTGTTTGAATATTTGTAAGAATGTTAACCTCGTGGAAATGTTCACAAAAATAAATGAAAAGTGAATTGTACATATTGGACATGTAAGACAGGTCAGCAAAATCAAACACATATTAAATAAAGAGTATAGGATTAGCAGAATAAAACCACTTATCAAATAAAGATTATAGGATTGGCAGACTAAAACCACTTATCAAATAAAGATTATAGGATTAGCAGAATAAAACCACTTATCAAATAAATATTATAGGATTATGTTCCATACTTACTGTCTGTGAACGAAGATCAAGGGAATAAGAAAAAATATAGAACTTCATATAAGTATAGACTACAATCATGTTCCTCTTTTGGTAGAGAACGGGAGGAAAGGTAAGGTCAAATTTCTCGAGAGTTAGTGTCCCCTTTTTTGTGTTAGTTTTCGTTTTAACAATGGCTTAACACACACTTGTTCTTAATGTTCTGTCAAGGCTTTCTACAGATGAAACATGGACGCCGGGCAGCTTTGAAGCACGATATAAAAAGAGACCTCCAAAGCAAAAGCTATTATTGTATCCTGAGACCAGCGCAACATGCATGTCAGACCGTAGTAAAACCCAACACTCTTGGCGCGCCAGGCCCGTAAATCGTCCCACCACGGACCACCTCCCAAGTTTTGTTACGGTCTATTACGTACTGTCACGTTTTGTTGCTTTCACCCCGTTTTACTACGGCCTACTAGGCTTCTCATTCGCACATGACTTCAGGGACAATTTTCTTGAGAAAAAAAGACACCTCATATAGGACCTGATTTTAATCAATTAATTATTATTTGAAGTGACAACATTGGAAATACGAAATTATACATAGGAAAATACTTTATGATTATTTGCAATTTGTATGCTTCTTTTATTTCTCAATTTGGTATTAAAATTAATCTTTATTTCAAGATTTCTTGTCTTTACTATATCAATTAAAATGTTCTACAATTAACAATTTAATTCACAGACCCCATATTAATTTAAAAGGAATTGTTTATATTGGACATGTAAGACAGGTCAGCAAAATTAAAACACTTATCAAATAAAGATTATAGGATTAGCAGAATTAAAACACTTATCAAACAGATATTATAGGAGTATGTCCCATACTTACCAGGCACTGTGAAACAAAGATTAAGGGCAGAAGAAAAATAAAATTACAGATAAGTAAAGACTTTATGTATTAATCATTTTCCTCTTTTGGTAGAGAACGGGAGGGAAGTTTCCGTAAATTATTTCGTTATTATTTGTCGAGAGTTCGTGTCCTTTATTTTAGTTAGTTTTCGTTTTACCAATGGCTTAAAACACACTTGTTCTTATTGTATTGCAAAAATGTCTGTTCGTACCGAAGGACGGCAACACTACTTCTTTTTAGGAGGCTATGAAAATCAGATACAATCTTAAAAGTTTGTTATGAAGATAAAAGTTGTAAATTTAAATCGTAAAACTGAAATGAGAAATGTTATATGATCAATATATGACACCATTTTACTCTGTCTACATTTTCTTATCTCTTTATAGTGTATCTCCCTACATTGAAAAACTATTTTGTGTGTGTAAAATGTCCAAATAAATACAGGATTTACTTTAAGAATAACATTCTCTGACAAATAACCAACATTTAATAGCCATATCGATTATTAAAAAATAGCCTACATCATGGCCCATGAAGAAAAATGAGAGGAAAAAGAAATAAGATCTTGATCAATATACTGTACAAATAGGCCTTTTCTTTGATAATCGTACTCATTAATCAAATTATATTTGTACAGCGCATAACAGTGTTTCAAAAGGTCTTGAAGAAAAAAATGACACCTCATATAGGAACTGACATATCAAATTAATATATTAAGATTAAGTTCGATACTTACGTTCTGTGAACGTAGATCAAGGGAAGAAGAAAAAAGAATTACATAATATCATACAGACTATATGTATAAATCTTGTTGCTCTTTTGGTAGAGAACGGGAGGGAAGTTTCGGTTAATCATTTCATTATTATACAAATTATGAAACTGGGTTAGCAAACACTTGTTTTTATTGTTTAGCCACAAACCCTTTCGTTCCGAAGCACTTTAACACTATTTCTTTAAGGAGGATATGGAAATCAGATACATATACAAAGTCCTTATGGAGAAAAAAATTGTAAATTTAAATCGAAATACTGATATATGAGAAATGTTATATCAATATATGATACCACTATCCCATATGGAAACGTTGTATCATCCGCTCAATCTGACTTGTGTGCATAGAACAAATAAGCATTTTTCCATGAAAAAGTGAAGTTTTCTAAAATGTGCGTTTCTTTCCAGCATTGGGGCGCCCGGAATTCACTCGGGTAACATTTCATAAATTATAATATAAAAAGACCATATGCAAATTTTCTGTACTTTTGCCGGAAAAAATACATTTATCCAGCACAATGTCGTGTCTTTTTGCGTTGGAGAAGAGCAAATAGCGAGTTTCAATCACACTTTGGCCGCTCTCGCAAGCTCTCACTGTGGTCAAGCGACTTTGGGGCAAGCGGTTAATGAAAATACTAATCGTTAGCTTTCTCCTGGTATTAAACTTGTTTTGATTGATTGTATAATTTTGTCGGAATAAAGGAAACAAAAAGGCTCGACCATTAACTTATCAGCGTCTGAATTGACCTTTTGACCTTGAATTCCCTGATGCAAGCGCACTAATGACGTCATCTTCGCTAAATCGGTGTCTTTTTATCGTAAAATGCGACACTTTCACAATGTTTATACATCTTTTTTTAATTATTAGTAAGATATAACATATTTTTTTCTGATATCACTGAAGTTTTGGGTTTTATTTAATGAGTAATTTTAAAATAAGATCCATTTTACTGTTTTAATTTACTGGATCGTACCATTAAAGTCGCAGGGTAGAAAGATGCATTTTCCAACCGCGCCAAATTTAATTTACGTTCCGACATTCTGTTAAATGGGTTTGTGTTGTTAATAATCCAATGCTTTCTGCTCCACCAAACGTCCACATGCGGAGTCGTTTATCAACTAAATTATTCAAATTCATGGATGCTTCCTAGCTTCCAAGGTGTTTGTGTTGTTGAAGCATTTCATTCACCTGCTATCATTCTTACTCCAATTGCCAGAACGCAAATTTTATTTTAGTTTTATAGTTTCATCGGAGTCGTTTATCAACTATATGTATTCAAATTTATGAATGCTTCCTCCCCAGGTGTTTGTGGTGTTTATGCATTTCATTCACCTGTTATTATTATTTGTACTCCAATTGTTAGAATACAAAATGTATTTTAGTTTTATAGTTTCATGTAGTGAGTAAGTCAACAAAAGAGTATGTTCTGCAACGTGTGTCCCTATTGTACAATGTAATGTGTCCCCTCATTTTGTAATAGTTAATTTACCCATTCACATAATGGAACTACCTGCCCGATGAAGCCAGTAGCCTGTGACCCCTTAGCCTATAATCTAGGCGGAGTGCCGAGCTTTTTTCTTTGCTGCTAGACTAACCTTAAGCAGAACGTCTGATACGGCGAGACTACGAACCGTGAGCCGCGAAGCGGCTCACCGCCTATAATCACTGGTCTAGCTTTAGTCGTTGTTTTTTTTTATTATCGACCATGAATCCGTGGCAGTTTTTCGTACGAAAAAACCTCATGAATACGAAATGAACTCAACCAATCAGAAACACGTATGGAGAAGAGCTATGCATATGCATATTATAAATCACGTGACATTACGTCATTTTCTTCATCCAAGATGGCGGGTAGTTCATGCGACGACGATCTTCTGCGAGAAAGTTTATCATATGCGGCCAACAAACTAGGCATTCCTAATGGAAAATTCAGAGAACTGCAGGAATCCGCTATTCGTAGCGTTATTGAAGCCGGCAGGGAAATTTTTGTTGCATTACCTACTGGTTTTGGAAAGAGTGCAATATACCAAGCAATCCCCTTGTGCTGTGATTTTCTACGGGACCACGGATACTATGATCATGATGACTCGAGCGCAATCTTTTTTCGTTGCGGTTTTTTATATCTGATTGGTCGAACGTAACATAGGTGTACCTTATTTGGTAGGGCTGTTGAATGATTCATAGATCCGCCATTTTGAATATATATGAATATTGATTAGCTAGACCAGTGATTATAGGCGGTGAGCCGCTTCGCGACTCACGGTTCGTAGTCTCGCCGTATCAGACGTTCTGCTTAGGGTTAGTCTAGCAGCAAAGAAAAAGCTCGGCACTCCGCCTAGATTATAGGCTAGTGACCCCTGAGCACTCAACACCGTGTGGGAGTCAGTTTGTGGTCAACTTCTTTTATGAGACACATACAAGCAAACGTTTCCATATGCTGTCAACATTTTCTTATCTGTTTTTAGTGTATCTCCATACAATATGTTAAAACAATTGTTTTGTGTAAAATGTCCAAATAAAAACAGGATATACTTTAAGAATTACATTCTCTGATAAATAACCAACATTTAATAACCATATAGATTTTCAAAAAATGCCCCAAATCATGGGCCATGAAGAAAAACAGAGGAAATAGAAATGAGATCTTGATCAATAAAGATGTATACTGTACAAATAGGCTTTTCCTTTGATAATCGTAAAAATTATCATATTACATTTGTACAGCGCAAAACAGTGTTTTAAAAGGTCTTGAAAAAAAATTAAACCTCATATAGGAACTGACATATTAAATAAACATATAAAGATCAAGTTTCATACTTACCATCTGTGAACGTAGATCAAGGGAATACAAAAAAAATATATATATATAATACAGACTACAAATATAAATCATGTTGCTTTTTTGGTAAAGAACGGGAGGGAAGTTTCGGTTAATCATTTCGTTATTATACAAATTATAACACTAGGTTAGCAAACACTTGTTTTTATTGTTTAGCCAAAAACCCTTTCGTTCCGAAGCACTGTTACACTATTTCTTTAAAGGAGGACATGGAAATCAGATACTTATAAAAATTCTTATGAACATAAAAGTTGTAAATTTAAATCGAAAAACTGATATATGAGAAATGTTATATTAATATATGATACCATTGTCCCTGTCAACATTTTCTTATCTCTTTTTAGTGTATCTCCATACATTTTAAAATTATTGTTTTGTGTAAAATGTCCAAATAAAAACAGGATTTACTTTAAGAATTACATTCTCTGATAAATAACCAACATTTAATAACCATATAGATTTTCAAAAAATGGCCCAAATCATGGGCCATGAAGAAAAATCAGAGGAAATAGAAATGAGATCTTGATCAATAAAGATGTATACTGTACAAATAGGCTTTTCCTTTGATAATCGTAAAAATTATCATATTACATTTGTACAGCGCAAAACAGTGTTTTAAAAGGTCTTGAAAAAAAATTAAACCTCATATAGGAACTGACATATTAAATAAACATATAAAGATTAAGTTTCATACTTACCTTCTGTGAACGTAGATGAAGGGAATAAAAAAATAAATAATATAATACAGACTACAAATATAAATCATGTTGCTTTTTTGGTAAAGAACGGGAGGGAAGTTTAGGTTAATCATTTCGTTATTATACAAATTATAACACTAGGTTAGCAAACACTTGTTTTTATTGTTTAGCCAAAAACCCTTTCGTTCCGAAGCACTGTTACACTATTTCTTTAAAGGATGACATGGAAATCAGATACATATAAAAATTCTCATGAACATAAAAGTTGTAAATTTAAATCGAAATACTGATGTATGAGAAATGTTATATCAATATATGATACCATTGTCCCTGTCAACATTTTCTTATCTCTTTTTATTGTTTCATACATTCTAAAACTATTATTTTGTGTAAAATGTTTAAAAAAAATAAGAATAATATTTCCTGAAAAATTAACAACATGTAATGCTACTTTTACACTATGTTCTTGGTAGCCACGGCAGCCCCATCTCCTCGAAACGTAGAGTGTCGTGGGATTTTGTCGATTTTTCTCAGTGTCTATCACGGTTTCCGTGACGGGTCGTGGGAGGGTAAGGAGTTCCAAGGCACACTGCGGACTACCAAGGATGCTAGTACGTTTAGTGTCGGCCGTTCACGTTCTGATGGGGTCCCTCACATTTCTCACGTTCTGATCAAGGACTGACACGTTTTTCACGTTCTGTCAAGGCTTTCTACCGATGAAACATGGATGCCGGGCAGCTTTGAAGCATTTCTTGTCTTTACTATCAATTAAGATGTTCTATAATTAACAATTAAATTTACAAACGCCATATTAATTTAAAAGGAATTGTTCATATTGGACATGTAAGAAAGGTCAGCAGAATTAAAACACTTATCAAAAAGATATTATAGGATTATGTCTCATACTTACCACGGCCTGTGAAACAAAGATCAAGGGCAGAAGAAAGAAATAGAATTACAGATAAGTAAAGACTATATGTATAAATCATGTTCCTCATTTGGTAGAGAACGGGGGGGGGGGGGGGAGTTTCGGTTAATCATTTCGTGATTATTTCTCGAGAGTTCGTGTCCTTTATTTAAGTTAGTTTTCGTTTTAAAAATGGCTTAACATACACTTGTTCTTAATTTATTGCAAAAATTTCTGTTCGTACCGAAAAACAGCAACACTGCTTTTTTTAAGGAGGCTATGAAAATCAGATACAATCATTTAAAAATCCTTATGAATACAAAATTTGTAAATTCAAATCCTAAAACCGATGTGAGAAATTAGATATCAATAAATGGTACCATTACATTCATTTATCTTTGTATCGTTTCCATACATTATAAAAATGATTATCTTTTGTAAAATGTACAAATAAAAACAGGATTTACTTTAAGAATAACATTCTCTGACAAATAACCAACATTTAATATCCATATAAACGATGAATAATCGGCCAAAATCAGGGGCCATAAAAAAAGATCGGAGGAAGTAATAATGAGATCTAGATCAATATAGATATACCGTACAAATAGGCTTTTTCTTTGTTATTCATAAATAATCATCATATTAAATTTGTACGGTGTATTCCATAACATTTTAAAAGCTCTATAAAAAAATGACAACTCATATTTGAAGTTATTTTAATCATTTACTATTACTTGGAATTACAACATTGGAAATATGAATTTAAACGTAGGAAAGATCATTTCTTTTTTAGGTGCCTCTTTTCTTTCTGTGTTTGATGTTAAAATTAATCTAAATTTTTAAAGGCCCACTGCACTACTTGTAGCTACCTGCGCCCTCTATATAACAAACAATGCCTAATCGGTGACCATTGGTCCCCCATGATCCTCTTTTTCTTATGTTAACTGATAGCTGAGTTGATGAGATAACCACCTGTCCAGTGACCTTGCAGGGCGGTCTAATCCCTCCTGTAAACTATGGCAGATAAGCTTTAAGATGTCTTAGTTTTACTATCAATTAACATGTTCAACATGTAGAAATAATATTCACAGACCACATGGTATGAACGCAATACACTTTACTGTTATTAAGGTCAAATGATTGAACGCATTACATATACAAATCCTGAAATGAAATATTTAAAAAAAAGTACAAAGTGTAACCAGGATTTTATGAAGATAAGAGCATTATAAGCTATGAGTGCGTGAAAAGGTTCAGAATAATGAATGAAAATGAATTGATAATAAAGGACATGTAAGAAAGGTCATCAGCAAGTAACCACTTATCAAATTTATATTATAGTATTAAGTTCTATACTTACGTTCTGTGAAGGAAGATCAAGGGCCGAAGACAAAAGATAGAATTACAGATAAGTTTAGATTACATATATTATTCATGTTCCTCTCTGGGTGGAGAACGGAAGGGAATTTTCTGTTAATCTTCAAGTTGTTGGTATTATTTCTCGCGAGTTCATTTATTTTTAGTTAGTTTTCATTTTAACAATGGCTTAGCAAACACTTGTTTTTATTGTATTGCATGGATATCCCTTTGTACCGAAGCACTGCAACCAGGCGCGTACGCAGGATTTTTTCAAGAGGGGGGGGGGGGGGGGGTTAACAATTTTTAAATCGGGCCGATAATTTCACAACGACTCAGCCAGCCGCTGAATAAGGGGGGGGGGAAGAGGACACTTTTTTTAGGTCAGCAATTGGTATAATTTTTTTCTTTTTTTCTATAAATAGCAATGTTGAGTTTGTTAAGGGAGGGTAAGAGGACACTTTTTTCTTTTTTTTGTTGTCTCGAAATTTGAAAATTTGATATTTTCCTCAGTAGAAGGGGGTGTAAGCGGACATTTTTTTTTTTTTTTTTTTTTTAGTCCAAAAAAAATCGTAACGACTCAGCCAGCTGAAAAAGTCGCTCAGTGGGGGAGGGGGGGGGGGCACTTTTTTCTTCTTTTTTTTTTGGTCTCGAAATTTGAAAATTTGATATTTTCCTCATTTGGGGGGGGGGGGGGGGGTGGGGTAAGCGGACATTTTTTTTTTTTTTTGGAGTCCAAAAAAAAAATCGTAACGACTCAGCCAGCTAAAAAGTCGCTCAGTGGGGGGGGGGGGGCACTTTTCTTTCTTTTTTTTGGTCTCGAAATTTGAAAATTCGACATTTTGTTCCGTTTGGGGGGGGGGGTAAGGTCACCTTTTTTAGGTCAGCCATTGGCGTAATTTTTTTAAATTCTTTTTTTAATAAAACATACACACATATACACATACACAAAACATACACACAAAAAAAACTCAAGGGGGGGGGTTTAACCCCAACCCCCCCCCCCCCCCCCCCCCCCCCTGCGTACGCGCCTGGTTAGGGCTAATCATTTTGGTAATATTCTTTTCGAATATGTACCCTTTACGTTAGTTATCATTCATGTCTACATTTTTATGATTTATCGTTTTGCACATCCCTTCTTGCCGAAACACTGCAACACGAGTTCATCAAATTTGGATTATTAATCATGTACATGTTTTCATGTAACTATCATTAGGTAGATTAAAGTTGTAAAGTTTTGTGTAACAATTATGAACCATTTCCTTATATTTTTTCTCTCATTTGTATTAATTCACCATTAATTGACATGTTGCATGTTCCAAAATTATATTTATTATTGACCATCGACACCAATCAAATGAAAGAACTATATAAATATCTATGAAGGTAAAACAAATAAATCATATACATATAACTATCATTCATGAGAAGATGGATGTAAATACAAATCGTCAACACGAAGTTATAAATGAAATAGCTTTATGAGGTATCTTTTTCGATTCTATATTACCTAATCATGAAAACACTTTCGGTTTCAATACATTTGTAAATGTTAACCTCGTGCCAAGTTTCACTGAAGCAAATATGTAAATGTAAGGGAAATGTATCAGTTGGATGAAGAAAGAAAAATCAGATTAAATAAGATAATAATGTTAGAATAAAGTTGAATACTTACGTTCTTTGAACGATGATCAAGGGCATAAGGAAAAGAAGAAGAACGAAGAGATACATATTAGAATATAATCATACATGCAATCGTTTTTTCCTCTCTTATTTTGGTTCACTTTTTACTCGCTTTCTGTGTACAATATCGTAAAAAACGTATATGTATTATATCGCATGAACACTGACGAAAATTCCGTCTTATGGCAGCATAAACATATTATCAGTGTAGTAAAATAAGAAAAGAAAACAAAGAAATTAATCAGGAAAGAGGATAGAGAAAGAAAAAAATATGTTACCCTTTTTCTTTTTCTTTTCTTAGCATGTTTTAATTTTATTTGTAATGTTTTTTTTAATTTGATCTATCCAACATTAAGATAAATTTTGATATGCTTTCAGTTTGAGTATATTTCTCAATAATAGTCTTGTATAAAAGGATTTTAAAAGGGCAAATATTGCTATTGATAGAAAAAGCATATGTCAAGTGGTAAACCAGAATGTTCAACATATTTATACAAAAATCCTTTGAATAAGTTGAATACTTACTACGAGCTATGGACGATGATCACGGACAGATGAAAAATAGATTAAAATGCATATTAGATTAGACTAAAAGACTGTATGTACAAATTATGTTCCTCCTTTTTAGATGATTTCGTTAGTTAATCAGTTAGTGATATTGCGGTCCATTTAAATGTTTTTATTCAGTGTAAGTAACATTCATGTTCACACTGTCGTAGGGAACATAGCTTTATCATGGTTATTATTTTGCTCGAATAATCCAGTTTATTGAAACGTTGCACCATGAGTGTATTGAGATATGGTTGATAAATCGTGTACATATGTTATCCGGGAGTAGAAAAAAATTAAAATACCTATAGATGGTATCTTTTTTACTTTTCTTATAATTATTGTATTGCTCTGAGATTGAATGCATTCACGGACGTTCACTTTGTTTTAGATGTTGCAATTGAACAGAGAAATTATTAAAAAGACAAATTTATTGAGATTTATTGAACATATGAAATATACATCATTGGTTGAAGTTGCATACTTACGTGCTGTGAACGAAGATTGAGGAAGGTAGAAAAGACATGAAGAACATGACAGATATGCAGTACAAATAGCTTCCTTCTTTGACAATAGGAATAATAATGATACCCTATGACACGCCGCATTTACATTTTGTTCAAGGTGCATTGCTGCTTTACAATACATGCAATTAATACATGCAAATGAGAAAGAAGATCATGATACGTCATTTTGTCCTTCAAATCTCATGTGAACTATCTAAAATTATCGATAGAAAACTACTATACGTGAGAACATATTTTTCTACTTCTTAATTCGCATGCAAGGTGCCTCTCTTCTTTTTCAGTTTGGCGTAACAACAACACATTTTCTAATATCGTTCTTTTCTCATTTTCCGGACCTTTACAGGTAATTGACATGTTCCATGTTTCCAAGTTATATTACGTATCGACCATACACACTCATCAAATGAAAGAACTGCACTTCATATCTATGAGAGTAAAATTAGTAAATTAGACACACATAATTATCATCCATGAGAAGATGGATGTAAATTGAAATTGCGAACACGAGGTTATAAATGTAGCAATATGATATTGTTGTTTTGTAATATTCTACATACCATGATAATGCTATTGATTTCAATATATTCATGAATTGTAATCTTGTGCATAGTTTCAATGAAGCAAAAAAGTAAATGAAAGGAAAGAAATATCAGATGAATGACTAAAGTCAGTCTATGAAATAATCAAGATTGGATAAAATTGCATACTTACGTTCTGTAAACGAAGATCAAGGGCAGTGAAAATAGAGAAAGAGGATAATTATTAAAGTGTATTACATGCACCCATCATATTATTTATTATAGCACTAACACTGACGAATATTCAAGCTGCTGAAAACATAAACCTATTATGAATAAATGAATTATTCATATACATGTCAAATCCGTCAGAAATAAGATTTAAGAATTCAAATTATGCAAAAGCTCATCTCAAATTAAGTTGTATTATTATTAATATCATAATTTACATTATCTTCATTGTTTTTATGATTGATATGATTGTTACTATTATTATTTTTATTATTATCATTATCATTTCTCCTCCTCCCTACCCGCCCCCCCCTCCCACACACACAATTCAATGGTTCAATGTTTTGCTATTTTACCATGTTTCCCTTTTCTTTTCTTTTTTCTTAACATTGATATCATATCAGTATTTGGTAGTTAAGGGAAATATTGATATATTTCATTAACTATAACGGTAAAGGATCATTTTGACTAGACTATAATGTATGCATATTGTTTGCAATACCTTCTTCATCTCCATCAGGGTCGACTAGCTTGCTTCGAAGCCCCATGGAGGACCTCGGTACCTTCCTCGCTTTTTCTTCTACCATGCCTACAATGATGCGTATTTCAATTGAAAAAAAGAACTCAATGTCAGGCCATATAAAAGGGTAACGAAAAATTTAAGAAAGGAAAAAAACTATTATAGCCTGGAATAACCAATTCAACAGTGGCGGATCAAGAAGCCGAATCCCCCCCCCTCCCTCCACTCCGTTTGGCGGCCTAAAAAAGATGGGAAGAGATAGCAACGGACGAAAAAAATTGAAGAAAGAGAAAAGAATATAAAAGAAAAGAAGACAGAAACAGGAAAGAGAGCGAGAAAAAATATAAATATAACGCTATCCTGAGTATTAAGGGTCGGCAACATTTTGGATGGAATGAAAGCCCAACCCCAACAAAAGTTATTCATAATGCGTACATAAATCAGTGGTGGACCAGGGAGGGGAGGGCGAATCGGCCACGACCCTTTTTCTTTGGTGGCCTTAATAAAAGACAGGAGGGGGAAAGAGAAAATGACGGAACAAAGAGAAGAAAAAAGATGAAAGCGATATAAATATATAACAAGATAAGGATAGAGAGAGAGAGAGAGAGAGAGAGAAGAAAAAGAAAGAAAAAGAGAAGAACTTGAAACTAAAAAGTACACATACAGATTGGAGTGCCAATGAAATGGCACATTATGTGCCAACAAAGATTTCGGACGAAAGTAGTATATTAGGGGGGGGGGGGAACAGTTTGAGGAATTTGTCTTTAAAAGAGAAAGAGAGATGATCTGTAACTAATTAGAATAATAGGGAATGTGGGCATTTCATGTTGAGAATTACAATTTCTATCGCAAAATCATATCACACCACCTGAGAGCGAAAATGTTTAATTTGTGTGTATTAATAACCTTGGTTTCACTTTTAGATTTTACATTCCTGTCAGCAGAAACGGGCCTTCCGATTTATTTACTAGTCTGGAAAAGCCAATGTCAAGTTTGTTAGGCATATACCCTACATAATGAGTTAAATGCTGTACAGTGGAATCTCGTAATAACGAGGTCCTTGGACCAAAAATAATTACCTTCCTATATCAGGAATCTTGTTATATCAAGGGGAGAGAAATACGAAAAGCTGGGACCAGTGAAATCACCTTGTTATAACAGATACCTCGTTATATCAGAGCATTTTACAGAACAGAACAGAACCCTCTGGTGAGAGAGAACAAAATAAATCTTACTTGAAAATTTGTCAGCTATCCCGGCAAGATCTGCATCTATGAGAGCTGCCTCTAATGTGGCCCATTGTTTGTTCACAAGTGTCTTATTCTTCCATGTGTGCAGCATCCTCATTGTTCCTTCCGTAGATACTTGGCCATTCATCCGGTTCATCGCAGTAAATCTTTCAGCATCCTCCATTTTTAAGCCGAGTTTCAAAGCTAGCTTCGTTAACGGTGTACTAACTCCAATCCTCTCCGCCATCGCGAGTATGATGATATCACTCACTCCTTCCATTGTCTTTTTAAACCTAATGACAGAGCAAATTAAGGCATAGCATACATAAATGGGAATATCAATAAAAACTATTAGGCCGTGGGCCGAGCAGCCAACAATGTTTTCGTTTTTTAGTTCCATTTCAATTTTTTTTTGGAGGAAGATTTGCCTTAAAATTACAATAAAAAGACGTAGATTACATCTTGAATTGTTTTTCTACAAGTTGCACGTTAGCCCACAATTTGAGTCAATATGACTGGAATTTGAGCGAAGTTCTAACCGGCGACATAATCAGAGATTCGAATTTACCATTCGGAGCAAACATGTAAGCCTCTATAGACAATTTAGACCTCGTTCTCACTCACTACCTGCACCGATCTAGGCCAGACCGATCTAGGGTATATCGGTATAACGGTGAGTATGAACGGAAGCGATCTTCTGGACCGATCCAGAAGATCATTTCGCGATGTGGTCTTCTGGACCGGTTCGCTTCCTAGACCGCTTTAGACCGATCTTGCCTGCAGTGTGAACATAAACCGTGCCAGGCAGCTATCTTCAACTGGAAGTGAGTGTGTTCTGGCGGGAAAGTTATACAAGAGAGAAAGAGATTACAGTTCCAGGATAAAAACACGGAACAATATAAGGATAGATAGAGAAAAAATGATGAATTAATAAAAACAAAGAATAACATAAGAAAAGGTGATAAAAGGAAGAAACAAAGGATGGCGTTAGGAAAAATAGGAAGATGAAATAATAGAATAATGAAAACAAAGAATAACGTAACGGAAGTTGATAGAAGGAAAAACAAAAAATACATTATGAAAAGAAAGAAGAGAAGATGAAAGATTGAAAATACAAAGAAAACCATGAATTAAACCAGATAGAGAATATTATAAAAGGAAAAAAATAACATAAGAAGTGAAAGAACTGAGGAAAAATAAAGACTAACATAAAGAAGACAGAAAGAGAAAATTATAAAAGGAAAGCAAATAATAAAATGTGAAGTGAAAAGGGAAAACCAAAGACTAACATGAGGAAAGATAGTAAGAGAAAATGATAAATTATAGAAAATTTAAAAAAAGAAGAGGAGATGAAACATGGAAAAACAAAGAATAACATAAGGAAAGTTGATAGATAAAAAACATAGAACAGATAATGAAAAGAAAGAAGAGAAGATAAAAGAAAATTATAACAGAAAAATAAAGACTAACATAAAAAGTGAAAGAAGGTTAACAAAAAAGAATAACATAAGAATAGGGGAACGGGAAGAAAAAAGAATAACATTAAGAAAGATTAAAAGATAAATGATAGCATGATAACAACAAATAATCACATAAGGTATGATATAAGAAAGAAAAAAAGAATAACATAAGGAAAGACAGAAAGAGAAAATGTTAAAGAGTATATACTGAAAGGAAGAAGAGAAGATGAAACATGCAAAAAACAAAGAATAACATATGTAAAAACAAAAAAAGAATTAAAAAAAGGAAAACAAAGAATAACAGAAGAAGTGAAAGAAGGAAAAACAAAGACTAACATAAAGAAAGATTAAAAGAGAAAATGATAAATAATATAGAATTAAAAAACGGAAGAGGAAATGAAAGATGGAAAACATAGAATAACAAAAGAAAACAGAAAAAGAAAATAATAGAAAGAAAATAAAGAATAACATGAGAAAAGATAAAAAGAAAAAAAAGATAGAAGAGGAGATGAAAGCTGGAAAAACAAAGATTGACATAAGGAAAACAGCAAATGATACAAGGAAAAACAAAGGATCTGGTGTCAAAGTAAAAGGGTCTCTTATAAGCAGTGAGAAGGGGCACTTCCCGCACCTGAAAAGTGGTAATCATCGAAGGTGAAATTTGGCACTAACTAGAAGAGGAAAGGGGCATTTATTACAACGGAAAATGGGCACACATCACAGGTGAAGAGAGGATCTAAAGAGAAGGGGAAAGGGGCATTTATTTGTGAATGTGTATAAAGATGTATACTTCTATATACACTGTCGCTCATATAGTTGGAATATTTTTTTTTTAAACCCCAATTCATGGAATTATTTTGACAATGATTTATTCCTAATAGATCTAGATAATAACATGCATTCTCAATTTGTATTGAATAATATTTTGCCAGTGTTTATTTTGTGTGAATGCTAAAGCATGTGTATGCTACTATGCTTATCAACTAGGGGCCTACGCCCTTAAGTCATAAATGACAGTAATGAGGATTAATGCCCCACAAAAGGGCTTCGATATGGCACATCGACACGGATTTGATCCTGGGGCCTCACAGTTAGGAGGCCATTGCTTCGCCACTGAACCATGACTGTACGCAGCGGGGGCTAGGGTAGGGGGCAGTTCCCACAAATAAAAAAAAACCAAGAAAATGCAATAATGATTTTCAATAATTCATTGAATCCCCCCCCCGGTCCCCAACATAAACAAATCCTCGGTATGACCATGCATTATGGCTGAAGGCATATGTTTACAACTACCATGTCCATTGTCACTAATGAGTAGATGTATTCTTACTCAAGGTTAAATGGCAACACATTTTGCCACCATTCCTAACCCCAACAGGAAATTATTGTTCATCCCGATGGTTCGCATGTCACGGTGCCCATTATCAGCAAATGAGGGCAATATTTCAAACCAGAACGTCAATGACGTAGTGCTCATCCGCATCTCGCAACAACAAATATCGTAAATTTTATGTGGTACACTTTTGAACTGGTCAAAAAATAAAAATTAAGCTCTACCAGATAAGACAAACCAAATCAAAATCGGTCAAGAAATGAGGGAGAAGAAGCAATTTTTGTTATTTTTGGAATAAATTTGCATAAATTACCATAATTAATTAATGGAGAACAATTTCAAAATTCTGTGTAGAAGTTTAGTGTACCAAAGTTAGCTCTACGATATAAAGCAAACCAAATCGAAATCGGTCGAAATATGATGGAGAAGAAGCATTTTTTGTTATTTTTTTAATTATTTTTGGAATAAATTTGCCTAAATTACCATAATTAATCAATGGAGCAAAATCTCAAAATTCGGTGCAGAATTTAGTGTTCCAAATTTAGCTCGACCAGATAAGGCAAACCAAAGCAAAATCGGTCAAGAAATGAGGGAGAAGAAGCAATTTTGTTATTTTTGGAATAAATTTGCATAAATTACCATAATTAATTAATGGAGAACAATTTCAAAATTCTGTGTAGAAGTTTAGTGTACCAAAGTTAGCTTTACGATATAAAGCAAACCAAATCAAAATCTTCGTGCCGGAAGAGCTAAAAATGTCCCCACAGGTTATTCTATAAGCTCACTCGCAATCATATTTTATAGATATGAAATAAATTAACATGCAAATAAGCGGATTGCATCAAGGATGTTGACATTGCTTAACATTAGAGACTTTTAGATTGAGTGGACGAGAACGGCGTGAACGTCCACTGATCATGCGTGTCTATGGAAAGCCGTTTTAAATTTTATTCCTATTTCTTGATATCAAGAATTACCATTGCTTTACAACTGATTTAATAAAGATCATGGTCACGCCAAGTTTTATATCAGTTTGTTTACTTGGAACCATGAAAGATGAAGTTAAAAGACTTAATGATTTTGTGCTTGCTGCTGTGTAATGTGTACCACCCATATAATTACTGGTACAACAATTTTCGGAACACTCTGTTTTTGAGAAACGTAACCCTACCACTATTTGAAATAAACTCGCCTATTCACGACTTCAATGATGGTTATGTTCATGGCATTGGAACCAAACTTTTCCACCATAAATTCGTCGGAAGACGGATTCAATATTATAACAACTCGATATCAACTTTTCGTAGTGAACTTCTTCGATGTGGAGACGTTGAGAGCAACCCTGGACCTCGACTCAACGGCAACATCAATGAAAATGGACAAATATCTCAAATCCGTAGATATCCCATCTCATCTTTACATGATATAAGGACAACATGTACACGCACCAAACTACCCCCTGCTACGTGGGACATCATCAAACACCTGGGTATCAATAGCAAACCTGCTCCCCACCGAGGTAAGAGAGGAGGCAATCATTCACGAAATCGGAAACAAATTCCTGTCCTTGTTCGACAACGAATTACTAAACGAACTAGTAATAGGCATATCCAACAAGATAGAAACAAATGCCTTATTACAATACATATTGAGAAAACTTCTACACATCAGAATAGGAAACAGAAGTATGATCTACCCTCTGTCCTTTTATTGAATGCTAGATCATTACAAAACAAGTTTGATGATATGTCAGTTGTTGCTGATATCAATAATGCTGACTTAATTGCAATTACAGAGACTTGGTTCAACGAAAATACCCCTCTGCAGCTTTTTTCATTGTCAAATTACAATCTATTCTTCAAATCCCGAAAGGATCGTGTTGGTGGCGGCGTCGCGCTCTACGGTAAACAACGACTCCACTGCAAACAACTCCCAGTACAAGTTCCTGACGGCCTAGAGGTCCTGTGGATCCAGATGAGACCACCAAAATTACCACGCCAAGTATCATCTATTATAATCTGTGTGATCTACTTCCCACCCAGGGACCCGCTCTCACCGGATTATATCGATCACATTACTTCTACCATTGATGAACTACTAATTCGATATCCTGGAGCCGGAATATTCATAATTGGTGATTTTAATGACCTCGATATTGAGCCCTTTCTACAAGATCAACGATTTAAGCAAGTGGTACAGCAACCAACAAGAGGAGAAAATATTTTAGATATGATTATTACAAATTATTCATTATTATATCACTCACCTGAGATTTTATGTCCAATAGCTAATAGTGACCACAACTGTGTTTTGTGGCAACCACGTTTTCCTCAAGCTAACCGTTCAAATAAAATACGCAAAAAAATTGTTCGACCCTTGACGGATAGTGGTCGAAGGGTTTTTGGATCTTGGATAACCCAACATTCCTGGAAAGAAGTTCTCCAAGCAACCGGCGTCAATGATAAGTTGACAATTTTACTAAGTACAGTTCAGGAACATCTTGATGACAGCCTCCCAGTACGTGAGATTCGTTTCCATGAGGACGATAAACCTTGGATGACATCAGATATTAAGTCAACAATCCAAAACCGACAAAGAGCATGGTGCCAAGACAATAAACCACTGTGGCGTCATTTTAAGAACAAAGTTGCTAAAGCAATACCATTAGCTAAAAGTCATTACCATAATACCAGGACAGTGGCGGATCCAGGGGGGGGTTGGGGGGGTTGCAACCCCCCCCTTGGGCGGCCCCCAAAAAAAAAAAAAAAAAAAAAAAAAGGAAAAAAAAAGAAGAAAAAAAAGAAAAAAAGAAAGAAAAAAGAACGCACGCTGGAGAGAAACCCTTTCAAGTGCAAATATTGTGAGAAGATATTCAACTCATCAGGTAACTTAACCAAACACATGATAACTCTGGATATAACTGTGTATTTAACTGTTACTTGATTTAAAAAGACGTTATCATGCACTGCTTTTTATGGTCTCCATTGTGTTAATAGATGCCAGGAAAACATCACTTACGGGGTTCAAATAAACACCCCAAAAAAAAAATCGGCTCGCCGCTTCGCGGCTCGTGGACGATGCTCCGCATCGTCATTATTTTGGTCAACCCCCCCCCTTAGCAAAAAGCTAGATCCGCCCCTGCAGGATAACCAATTTAAAGAGAGATGATCCTGCTGGTTGGCATAATAAAATAAAAATTCTCACTCAAGGCAGAAAAGAACAGACTGCTGTTGACATTCCTGGAATTGACTCTAGTAATCCAAACTGCTATACTGAAACTGCTAACAAAATTAATGAACATTTTATATCTATTGCTGAAGATTTGCCTCATCTTGATAGCTCATTCTTACCTGCATACTTACCATCACCTGTAAAATGTCTTTTCATTGAATGTCAACAAGTTTATAAGTTGCTTAGTAAAATAAATTTACAAAAATCTAGTATAACGGGAGATTTACCAGTGAGAATTCTTCGTGAATTTTCTTATGAACTGTGTGTACCATTGGCCGATATTCTTAATGTGTCTTTTGAAACTTGTATTATTCCTAACTCTTGGAAACATGCACAAATTGTTCCTATACCTAAGAAAAATACACCCACAATTACAGATCTTAGACCGATAGCTTTAACAAGCCACTTTGCTAAAATTTGTGAATCCTTTATTGTTAAGTGGCTACTGGAAGATATTGAAGGAAAAATTGATATACATCAATATGGAAATCGACCAATGGTATCAACTTGTCATTATCTGATTAAATTGCTACACCAATTGTATGAAAATGCTGATTCACCCAAGTCTATATCTACATTAGTTTTAACTGATCTGTCTAAGGCTTTCGATCGAATAGACCACAACATTTTAATTAGAAAATTAATTGACTTGGGCGTCAGGCCCTGTGTAACTTCGTTAGTTGTTAACTTTTTACAAAATAGGACCCAATGTGTGAAATATAGAGGTACAATTTCTGACTCACAATTGATTTATACTGGTGTTCCCCAAGGAACTAAATTAGGCCCTGTACTATTTTTGATAATGATAAACGATGCTTGTAAAGATGACATTATATCATATTATAAGTATGTTGATGATCTTACACTTGTTGAAAGTAGGAAATGTACTCAAATTTCAAGAATGCAAGAATCTCTTAATAACTTTCAACAATGGACTAGTGTAAATAATATGAAATTAAATGCAGCCAAAGGTCATGCCATGGTTATTACTTTTATGAAACGACCACTAGTGTTTGAAAATTTACTTATTGGGAATGTTGAATTAGATATAGTGAAATTTGCTAAAATTCTTGGGGTCATTGTACAAAGTAATCTCAAATGGGACTTACATATCAAAGATACGATGTTAAGGTGTAATAGGAAATTGTATATGCTCCGTAGATTGAAATCATTTAATTTTCCTCACAATGACCTTTTAACTATATACATGGGATACATAAGACCAGTACTTGATTATTGTGTCCTGTTTTTAATGGAAATATTACTCAAGAGCAAATATTAAATTTAGAACGAATTCAAAAGAGAGTCCTTAGAATAATATTGGGAGGTGACTATATAACATATGTCAATGCTCTTTCATTGTGTAACTTGATCACACTTGAAGCAAGAAGAAAACAACTTTGTGAACATTTTGTAATATCTTTAGAAAAACACCCTGTTTTTAATGATTGGTTACCGGTTAAAAGAGAAAATAGATACAATTTGAGAAACTCAAACAAATATAACACTTTTAAATGTAAAACGCAAAGATTTCAAAATAGTGCTCTTCCTTACCTTGTTCACATTTTAAACAATATATAGTTTATTTTGTTATGATTATTTTCTTCTCCTATGTACAATTGTGTATTTGCTGGTTGTATATGCATGGGCATTCTCTGGGTGATGGGCGCCCTTTCCTTGTTGGTGGGATCTAATCTTAATTTATTGGGGGGGAGGGGGTTGTTTTGATTAATTATTTTTTTGAAGGGGAAGGGGCCCACCTCCTGGACATGTGTGCCCATCACCACGAGAATGCCCACTGCCACTCATCACTTTTTAAACTTTTTAAACTTTTAACATTTACTATTGGTTTGTAACGTGCACTTTGCAATTTTGTTTGTATGTATCTATTTTCAATTATTTATTTTGTATATCTTTAAATGTAACAAATGTAACAAATGTGCAATTCAGCCTTTGACTGCGAATCATTTGATTAATAAACTCTTTTTGAATTGAGTTGAATTGAATTGAATGAACATAAAATAATTTCTTGAAAGAACGAAATGGATCAACCTGTTCTATGCAAATGCATCCTCTTGTGTATTAGTTAACGGACACTGTACAGGTAGATTTGAAATAGAACGAGAGTGTCGTCAGGGAGATTCTTTGTCTTCCTACGTCTTTTTGTTAGTCAGTGAGATACTTGGTATCCTAATACGACACTCAGATTCTTTAGTTGGATTGCATATGAATGGAAAAACGCTTAAACCGTTGCAATATGCAGATAATACCCTTTTGACACTCAACGGTTCAATGCAGGATTTACAATGTGCCCTTACAAGACTTAATGAATTTGCAAATATGTCCAATCTCAAAATCAACACAACCAAAACTCAAGTGATATCATTTGGGAAGAATAGAAATTTCAAAAAAAGAGATTTTATACGAGTACAAACTTAATTGGATATTTGAGGGATGTACTTGGGCATAGACTTTTCAGTTAAATTATCAGAAATGGTTAATCACAATTATGAAGAAAAGGTTCAAGAGATAAACCGTCAGATGACGATATGGTTGAAAAAAACTCCCTTAAGGACAGTAAAATCCTTATTTATACCCAAATTGAATTACCTATTTTTATCTCTTCCTGAAGCAAAATGAGAAATTATGAAGGAGATCAATCGACGTTTTTTCGAATTTATATGGCATGGCAAACGTGATAAAATAAGTATTTAGGAAACAAATGTTATAATTGTACAATGAAGATGGGGTTAAGGTGACTGACATTATTTTGTATGCATTCTAAATCACTTAAGATATTCATGGGGGCTGAATATTACAAAGAATTAGCCACCACAAAGCGCAGCCCATTTTGCGAATAACCCTAAAATACAAGTTAATAATAACGTAATTTATTTCAAGTCTTGGTGTGCTATAAAGGGGTACGTTGTGTTAACGATGTTTTAGAAACAAAAGAATCATTTCTCTCATATTTTGATTTTCAACGTAAATACAATGTACATGTAAACTTTCTTTAATATTATGGCTTTTGTCATGCTATTCGATTTGGTTTTAATAGAAATATCATACCAAAGGTCATTGAACCTACATGTATTATCCCGGAAGCATTGTAATTAATAATAAAAGTGGAAAAAGGTTGTGCACATATATACCGTTCTTTGTTGAAGCATAAGATAAAGGAATGTAAAAGTCTTACAAAGTGGAAACAGGATTTTGACCTTGACAATACTGTTTGGAGTTCTTATCATCTTCTTCCCTTCAATTTAATTATCGATGTTAACATGAAGTGGTTTCAGTTCAAGATACTGAATAGAATTCTTTATGTGAAAGATGCTTAGTTAAGATTTAAATTAGTTACAGATAACTTATGTACATTCTGTAATAACACTGTAGTTTTTATAACACCATATAAATACAATATGTGTGCAATATCCAACAATTAAATGTAGGCCTATATTAAAAAGATTTTTTTTACTTCAAACTCATGATAACATCAATTGAAAGGTCTTTATATTATCAGTTAATATTAATTTGGTCCAAAACTTATATTTAGGATATCCTGGAATATTCATCAATATCAGGACTGTTCCGGAAGGTACTTTACTTTAATACACGAATATTTCATTGTAGATGTACAGATAATCTCCGTAAATATTATGTCCTAACCGTGGGGTATCGCGCACCTTCTATTCGGGGATAAACTCATAGTGCGTGTATCTCATGTGCATCGTTCGGTGCGTGGGTGCAAAGCGGCTCGTAGAACTGTACGGAGGCGTGTGGAGATGTCATTTGAAATCACGTTGTTTGTTAATGTGCAACATTTGAACATGGTAACAAGTCATTGTGTGTATAAAGTTTAGCCTTTTTTGGAAATATGGAAAACAAACTCGCGGCAAACTGTTAACGAAATTGAACGAAAATGAGGCTAGACGTATTATTGCCAAAATACATAGCAGACAGTGTTATAACTGTCTTGCACTCTACTACGCGTGTTTCGAAGCAGGAAGCAATAAGAAAATAGAGTTGTGTTGACAAAAATGTACGAAAAACAACTAGAAAATCATCAAGAATATGTTCGAACCTATCCACTTAAATTTGTCCTAAACGTTCCTGTATCATTAGCAAATTATGCTTACCTTAAACCTTGGATCTTTGTCTCTCAAAATGGCGCTTAATTATTGTTGACAGATTATGATGATGTCGTAGAGTTATTATCCCGTGGGTCTCAGTCTAATATAAATGCTGTAAGCATTCTTGCGTGACCTGGAAAACTCGTATAAGGGGGTGTGTTTTGTTGTTGATTGGACGCGGTCCAAGCGATGCCTCATTAAGGGGTTCAAAAACATCCATTCTGGGCTATTTTCAAGAAAAAGGGTACTTTTTAAAATGGTTCAAAATCTTGCAGTACGCGCCGGTATACGCGTATAAGGGTATTTTTCTAGCCCGCAGGACCAGACCGGGAAAAAAGGGGCTAATAACTGCCCATTGGCCTAGCTAGTTATAGCAAAGATGACAGACGTGTAAGTGTATATGTTGATGTTATTGCTTCTATATTGAAATATATTTTTAGATTGTGAATTTTACATAAGAATTAGTGAAATTATTAACTTTTTTTTTTTTTTTTACATTGTCGACATTTTAAATGGTTATCCCTATCATTTCAAATTTCTCAAGGGGTTAGAATTTTACTCCTTTTTCTTCACTCACCTTTTCTCTCCTCCTTCTTTTCTTCTTCTTTCTCTCTTCCCTTTTCCTTCTTTTTCCCTCCTTTTTCTTTCCCCCTCCCTTTTCTCCTTTTCTCCCCTTTTTCTTTCCCCTCCCCCTTTTTGTTTTACGGGGGGGGGGGGACGTGCCGCTTGTGCCCCCAGAATCCGCCACTGAGTGCACTTGATGGTTCTCGAACAACATCTAAGATAATGCCTTAACATTCCAATAACCCTGTTAGCCTTCTCGGTAATGTGAGCATACTGGAAATCCCACTTGTATTATTTTGTTGGTTAGGGAGACTCCAAGGCAGGCGCGTACGCAGGGGGGGGGGGGGGGGGGCTGTTTTGGGGGTTAACCTCTCCCCCCTCAATTTTTTTTTGTGTAGCTCAAGGGGGTGCAGTAAAAAAAAAATGTTCCTTAACCTGTTCTTGATGTGGAATTTATAAAAAATCTAAAATGTTTGAATTTTCCCTTTTGAATGTATTTCATTTCAAGGCTACAAAATGGCTCTCCATAATATTTAAGTCTAACTTAGAGTTAAGTTCGACCTAGGATCTTTGTGAAACCCCCCCCCCCCCCCCCCCCCCCCCCCCCCGATCTCCTTCCGCGTGCGTTTACTTTAAGCCCCGCCCAGTCGACCATACGTCCACACACAAAATATTCCATGATTCTATATCGAGTTCTGGTTAGAAACGTGCCCAGACCCTAGTTTTGTAATACAAAGTTTCTTTGTAGTTATACCATGGACCCTTCTACAAATGAACTAATAATGAGAGTCTTTCTTTGATCACATCATGACCACCGCCACGCATCATCACAGACAAAAGAACATTTAATCAGATTATTTTCGCTGGGCCAATGCCCAGAGTGTAGTTTCAGGAAAAGTATCGTGATTTAATACCAGTTAGAGGAGCAGTGAATCCTAAATCATGACAACTTGTGTGAAATTGGATTGTTTATTAAAGAAGTGGACACTGCATGGTGGACATACATCTGGACTTGCCAAACTTTGTAAAATACATATTCTTTACTGTCCTATCACCTTCTGTTTATTGGAAATGGAGAGGATAAGTTTTAAAATGAAGTTTAAAATCATTGTGTTATATACAGCCAAATTTACACATTTCTCTTGTAAACTAGGCCTACTTCTAATTTCCTATTGAAACTTCATATACGTCAATATGATATGTACGCTACAACTGTACACAGGCGCGGATCCAGGATTTCTCAGGGGAGGGCGCCCAACTTTTTTTTTTTTTTTGCTCCCGAAAACTCCCCTCTCAAATTTATTTTATGCGTGTGTTTTGGAGGACCCCACCCCCCCCCCCTTAAAAAAAAATAATAATACAAACAAAAAAATTGTGGTAAAGGGTGACCAAAAAATACCCCCCCCCCCCCCCCCCCCCCCCCCCCCCCCCCCCCGAAAAAATCATGCGTACGCCCTGGGCACAGTTTTGTGTTTTTAATGGCTGACTGGCGGCGGTCGTGATGAGATCAAAGCTTGGAAGCATGTTTGGAATATCATTATGAAAGTCAGGTGCATGCATGTATTTATGGCATCGATCAGTGTCCATTGGTAGTAGGGTCCATGGTTATACCAAAGTATCTCTTTGGTTATTACGACGTATCGTTAATAAGCGTACACCAGGATTGTTAGAGTTCAGTGACTCTAGTTTCCTCTAGTTGCAGTGTACTCAGAATTACTATACTGTCCTCTACTGCAGGCTAGCTGTACACAATATACCATTGACAGTCTGGGTATAACAAAACAACCAGAACAACAATCACCCACAAAGATACTATGAGCGAGGTGGGGGAGGTGGGGGGGGGGGGGGGGGGGGGGGGCACGTGCATCAATACTTTCAACCAAAATGTAACTCGATGTGGATGTGTATCATGAACGTACACAGCATATGACAATGATATTCATACACACTGTAGTGCACCGCACGCATTAGCGCGTGTGTTTGAGTACAAAGTTCAAGTTCTCGAATTCGCTAGGCAGGACTGCGTTGTACGAATGGATGTACATAATTATGTGCGTGTGCGCACATCAGTTACAAGGCACTATTAGGGTTACGTTGCTATGTTGCAATACCTAAAGCTAGATCTTATAGGATTTGAATGAACATTGTGTGTACTCTGATCCCAGGTATTGCAATATCACGCAGCAAGTAATGGTGTCTTCATTTAATCTAAAACTATCCCTGGAATAGCCATACCATTAATAAATAGTCAAGAACTGAAAGACTATAAAACTTGACGAAGTGTCATCTGCTTTCAGTTTCAGTCAGTGCAGTAGTACTCTCACTTGTCGAAGTCAGATTGAACATCATGGGCGTTCTGAGTTTATTGAGCGGGCTTGTGTCGATGACCACGGTTTACCTCATGCTAGCAGTGATCACCCTCTTCTTCGTGTAAGTCTCGGTCTTATTTTCTAAATTTGTAATTCACGGAAATGCTTATACCCCCAGTCACACTGGCACACTGATTCCACACCGACCAAAGCGTTGGCTATTCGGGGGTCTGGTTGGCTAAGATATATCGGCCTTTTACAAAAGGTCTTTCACAGGTCGGGCGAAATATCCATCAGGCATTCCGGCAAGCTTTTCGGGTATATTATGTAGCTTATTTCTGCAATCTGATCACAAACTCACTCATTTTGCTTATTTTGACGTGTGTCGATCATGCATCACTACCTGGAAATCGTGTGGCGGCTGGATCGGACAGGATCCAGTGATTGTCAGAATTATAGGGGGATGGGCGGGGGAGGGGCGGGGAAGGGGCACGGACCAGTGGGCGTGGCCGTTTCAATCTCCTGGATCCATTCTAGAATGGTTCAATGATATCGAGTAAATTTTGGGCTGGGGAGAGCTAGGGGCAACATGCTCGAACAACCAGGCTGCGAACAACTCAATCTGAAGTTGAAGTATTTTCTCCCTCATTTTCACTTCATTCGGTTTTGAGTCATGAATTCTATTGCGTATTTAGGCCTATCATAATAGACCTATATATATAATATTTTCTGGAACCGTTTGTAAACCAACTTCTTATGTTGAAATGACCCATCAACCCAATATATTGGAAGAAAAAAAAAACTACAAATTTCCTTTCAGCTATGATTTCTGGACTCACACCTATTTCAAAAGGCAAGGGATTCCAGGCCCGCCTCCAAAACCGATCTTTGGAAATGCATTGGACTTCAACAGGGTGAGTAATCCAACAATTTTCAATCCATCTAGCTACTATTCTTTGAGTAGAATTGATACATAATATTTTGAGAAAGAAACTGATGGAGTGAGTGTTTATTTCTTCGCTTGCTCGTAAAATTCAGAAACTGGATTATTTTCAGGCAGGGAGTTCCATGAGTATCCCCATAATATGATGATATATTTGGGCACCTCGCTGCCCACATTTTAGTAATCAGTTGTTTGTTATGTTTTAATATAATTGTATGTACTTTTTCTGGTTTTTCAAGGGGGACACCTCGGCGTCTGTAGAAGTAGTAGTAATCCTATATTATAAGTAGCGGACATGCATGTGAACCTAATTGTTTTGCAATGACAAAATGACACGGCGGCCTTTTTCTTGTGAAAATGAAATTGTTCTTGCTTGAATTTCAATTTTGATGACATTTTTAGCATACTTACTCTTTGTAATAGGCCCATAATGAGTCATACCAGATTCAATTTGTCATGTTCAAGTCAAAGTTTGGTGCGCTGCAATAGATCTCCCCAGATGTGGGTGACGGTATGTTTATACCTGTATACACACTTTTGCAAGCACTATTTCAGAACATTTGCCCCATTTCGCCATCCTATCTTTCTATATACTCCAGCCTATTTGCGAAGTCCTCGACGAGTACGGACAAAAATATGGTACAATGTTCGGTGTCTATCTATGGAGGAGACCTATTCTCGTGATTGCCGACATCGAAGTGTTACGTAACGTCATGATCAAGGATTACCACAAGTTCTACAATAAATACGTAAGAGAAAATATATTTTCTATCATTTTATTGCGTTATCGAGAGTCGTGCACAATAAGACAACAAATACATAAGAGAAAGATATATATTATTTATCATTTTATTACGTTATCGAGAGTCGTGCACAACAAGACAACAAATACATAAGAGAAAGATATATATTATTTATCATTTTATTACGTTATCGAGAGTCGTATAGAATTATAATATTACAATAAATTCATATAGGAGAAATATTTATTTTATTGCGGTATCGACAGCCGTGGAATTCCAATAATACAATAAATACGAAAGAGAAAGACATACTTGCTATCTTTTCATTGCAGTATCGACAGCCGTGGAATTACAATAATACAATAAATACGAAAGAGAAAGACATACTTGCTATCTTTTCATTGCAGTAGTGAGAGTCGTGGAAATACAATATTACAATAAATACACGAGAGAAAGATATATTTTCTATCATTTCATTGCATCAAGAGTCGTGGTATTACAATATAATTGTAATAAATACGTAAGAGATAAATTTGTTTTCTATCATTTATTGCGGTATATCGAGAGTAGTGGAATTATAATTTTGGTTCATAATATTAGTGAATAAACCAGTGGATCAAAACATACCATACGCATATTTGAGTAGCTCCGTATACAATCAAGGATAGTGGATCATTTTCAAGCGATTAATTCCTGTATTTTTACTTTTGGGGGAGAAGGACAATCGAAAGAAGCCATCCTCAAAGCTTAAATGATATGGAGCATGACAGGGGGGGGGGGGTGAATATATATTTGATAGTCGAAAAGAATTCGTTAGCTTTTGATTCTGAATCGCGTTCATTGAAACAAAATGAGAGTATATTTAATTAATTAACGCAATACCTTTATTTTGTTCACTGCATACATTTTATTTCGCATATGACATTTTTTTTTTAAAATTCATAATCATATTATTTTCCAGCCGATGCCGATGAAATCGGGGGTGTTTGACCTCGCCCTGTTCCAGCTGAGAGACTCACAATGGAAGAGGATTCGGGAAATCATGACCCCGACCTTCACTGGAAAAAAAATGAAAATGGTACCTAAACAAAGAACAAAACAAAGTTGCATGTTTTTTGTTTCGCTGTGTTAACGCAAACGCAAGAAAAAGAGAATTGGTCGAAACTTGACATTATGAAACTAACTTTCAAAGATTATGTCAACAAATTTTTGTTATTCATATATGTTTTCGATTAACGAAATTATGTAGACTTTGATCGTTTGTCTTCCATTTATTTAATATTTTCTTGTTTGCCCTCGCTATATCATAAGTCGGTAAAAAAGATTTTAAATCGCACATAAAAAAATATTTGATGATCAGTTTAGTAAATTTCCAATAAGTTGATTCAAGGAGATTACACTATTTTAATATTTAAGAATTGTGAACAAACGTAGTTAAGCAAAGTTTTCCTATAAACAGTGGAGAAAATTATCGAATTTCGGTTTTCAAGTTTTAATATTGTGAAAAATTCTAAAAAATATGTACGGACAGTCACAAACTATGGTCAGGGAGATTCTTAGACTTTCATATGTTCTCCTGTTTCATCAGATGTCGGATACAATCAACAAATGTGCAGACACAGTGGTTGAGAAACTACAACAATCTTGTGAGAAAGACGGAACCATTGATTCACAGGCGTAAGTAATTTTCATACGGATTTTTAACGAGGAGAGAGAAACAATCCGATTTTTTTTCGAAAATGAGGTGACGATGTAGGCCTCTGATTTTCTTTCACCGCATAACATTTGCGTTAGAATATCTTTCATCTCGTGAAAACTGCTTTGAATATAAAAAAATAAAAATCAGTTTATAGCACTTCATCTACATTTTAAATACAATATTATTTAATATCTTAGCACTAATAGCAATATTGTGTTTCATGTGGACTTATGGTTATTGAAGATGATTAAAGGTAAAGACCAGTATTGGAAACGCGCCAATTTCAAAAAATGAAATGGAAGCTCTTATTACCAATCATGTGAGAGAACATGTTTTGAATAATACATGATGATAACAATTTTGCCGGGAAACCGCCTACTTATTGATATATTTGGTAAATTAGTTTATCTATTGGTATGTGAGAGATAAAAACGCACGTGTG